>NW_020170486.1:124857-134334 GCF_000524195.1 Echinococcus granulosus
CCACTTTTGTTACTTCGAGCTAGCCCCCTTGTATCTCGCTGGGCCATGCCAATAGCCCAGGCACCTTCTCTGCGCTGAATATATATTCTGCCCGAGTATTTTGTCTTCTTTCGTCTTCAGTGAGTCTCGGGACGCTACATAAGAGCGATAGGTAAGAATCATAGGCCACCAGCACAGTTCGCTATGGTCGTCTTTGCTCGTACATGATCTAGAAGATTACTTGGGCATTAGAATGCTGTTTGCGACCTTGAGCATTGAGTCGCTGGGTGCTAAGGTTCTCCGATCTTCTCTTGGCATATAAAATCCCACCTTTAGGGGAGATCCCCCACCACTTATATATGAATGTCTAGTATGCCTACCAAATATCGCCTTTTATGCCTTCAGCTTAAAAATAGGTATTTAAGCCCCTCAAACTTCTAAATTTGATAATGGTAAATTCTTTGCGTGTTATGATGTTAATGGTATCTAGCAGGTTTGAACAGGAAACTGGTACTCAACAAGGTTTTCTTCTTTTAAAAAAATGTAGTGAATGTTATATAACCAGGCAACTTTTAGGCTGAAGATCACAGATGACATTTGTATATTATAGCTGAAATTGATTTTCTAAAGATGCCAAAAATCCCACGACACATAATCACTTGTCTAAGGTGGCGCGTAACCGCGATTCCCCTTGTAAGCTCTTATTTTTTATTATGAAGCAAGGCACTCAGAAAATTGTTTACACGCTTGCAGATTGAAGTAAATAAGCAGCATTTTGGTTTGCTTTGGGTTTGCTGTAACAAATGGGATTCGATTGGGAAGAAGCCACATTTAATATTTGAATGTACGGCCGTTGCCTTGGTCAGAATTTGTCGCTGTTGGAACACGTTGTTAGGGCCAGCTTATCGATCTACTTTGCTATGAACTTAGCCGACCCAATGGTTTTGATGTCCGGGAGTTAAGTGATTGGAAAGATTGGACGGAATCTGCGCCTACACTACATCACATTCCACCCATCCATCCGTTTGGTAATAAACCATAAGAGGCAAATTTTCTCACCTTCTACAGGCTCTTTTTGCGACCATTGTTGACTTCCTCATTTTTCATTCCCAAATCAAATACCCGCAAAGTAGGAGATGACAAATGTAGATATTTTTATATTTTATTCACAAGAGTTAAATTACAGCGTTGATCAAAAGGTAATATGAAGGATTGCGCTTTAAATATGCTGGGTTATTTGTTGTTACAAAAAAAAGTGGATTTTGGTAATGACAAGGTGAGGTTAAATTACGACCTGAGGCAGAGATGTGCAAAATAGTAGTAAGTACAAGAAGACTTTGCTTCTTTATGAAAAAAATTGTTATTATAAAACAAAATAGGTTAATTCGCAAGAACAAAATCTCTTACTGATTTTGGTTTAGCATGAGGTGGAAAAAATTAAGGTTGTCTCAAAATTATCGATGAACGATCTATCTTTAAGAACAGTGAAGGCCATTGCATTATTAGAAATAAGAGCAAATGCTGTTTGGAAATTATTAAAGAGCAGAAAAGGACACACAAGTTAACTTCCTTAAAACTATGGATTTTAATCAGAATATTTGTCATTGCAGTGTGGCCAGTGCAGAATTTGTGCTAAAGATATTTGATCTATAGCGATTATTTAGTTTAGTTTAAAAACACTTACAAATAGTTCAAACAGTTCTTAATGTAAAACTCCAAAAAATTTTGTTTATATAGTTTTGCGATGTGGTGGAAACTTCTACTTGTTCATTCGTCTTCATTTACCATTATTGGCGTTATTTGTACGCAAATTAATCAATCTTGATGCCTGGTAGGCTTTCTGGCATTCTTAATATCTGTGCAAGATGCTCTGAACGGGGTTTGATTCTTTGCCGATGTGTCGCGGGTGTGGGTATCTTCAAAGTGTTTAGTATCCAGACTTGATTAAGTTGCATATATGCCTCGTTTTGGTACTTAGCATCGTAAAATTTCACTTATTACGATAAATTATTCAAAGTTTCTTTTTACAAGGCCTTAACGTAGAAAGCTGTGTATTCTTATTTAGTATGGAAGTTAATGTGGGCGGAGCTATATTTTAGTATACTTAGAAAGTTTGTTTTGTATATTCCACATTTGTGTTTCAAAAATTTGCCTTTTTTACCGTGCTAATTTAGGAAATCTTCACTAGATTTTGGAGCAGTTTGTTTATGCCAAACCTGGCACTTATTTTTAGGCATTTAGAGTCCTCTGGATATATAATACGTTACCACAAGTCTTAACGCTCGTGTTTTCAAGCACCACTGGAGGCCAATTTCACATCGGTATTATGCGGTCTTTTCTCATCCAGCTTTTCTCTATTTGGTTAACCTAATGGACTTTCATTTTACATTTTTCTCTTTCTTGCTCTTCAGCGACATTGTTCTCGTTCTCTTTGCTTTCTAGATTCCTGGATCATCAAGCCTTGAATGACGTCACAAAAGCAAGCGCTTCATGCTCAGATGTCTAGTGTGATTCATGACGACCGACAATGTTTCACGATTCCATCAAGTAATGATTGCAGCAGTTGTCCTCCTAGCATGAGTGCGCGAAGAAGAGACGAAAAGAAATGTGCTGTCTGTGGAGATCATGCTGTGGGCTTTAACTTTGGGGCCATTGCCTGCGAGTCATGCAAGGCGTTCTTCCGTCGTAATGCACTCCGAGCCACCGTAAATTGCCACATATTTTGATTTATGTGAGATGACTTTTTTGTCAGCAGAAATATCTGCTTTTTGTTGGAATTCCTGAACTCCACTTCGTTAGTATTCTGGTATAATACATAGGGTCCTTTTACTGCTATCTTGTCATCAGTACTTTTGAATGTATTGTGCAAAGCAAGTGACGCAAAAGGCCATTTATCAGCGCTTATGAAAAGACTGAATTCTGTGCAGCTAAAAGCTGCCTAAACTATTCAGTTTTGTAGCCGCTGTGATTTCTAGTGTTGTGATGTAACCTGAAGGGTCAACTTATCACGCCATCCTCATTCCTTGATCTAACTTTTTAAATTAATGAAATTGAGGAGTTCTTGTACTGGATTGACATTTGGCTCTGAACGTTTTGATTAGTTCACTGCCTAAGTTTTTTGATCGAACTTGATTTAATGCGTAAAAAGATTATTGTGAACTTCCCCCTCACCAGTGTTTCTTAACATCGCCGTTTTCGGTGACCTTAGTTGATTTACGTGTTTGTTTATTTCTTTCACTAGCACAGTGTTAAGACATTGGGTGGACCTGACGAGATAAAACGGCCTAAATTTTACTTGCGGCTTAAGCCTTGATATTGTATTAGTATCACTAAGCAACATGCGCTTGCACACATCACATGCTATGCTGTATGATCGATGCAGACTTCCGGTTTTCCATGTGTACTCTGGCTTTCCATTTATGAAGCTAATGTTTAGTCGGTAGTCCACCCCACCATGCAGCCACTTAGATTATTTCGAAGTACCGAAATCTTAGATTCACCTCTCTCCGACGGTGAAATCCCCTGACTCGGGTGGCAGCTCTTCGGTATCGCTCTGTTTGTGTGTGTGTGTGTGTGTTGTAGATGCTAGTAAGCTAATGGAATGTTAAGATTTCTATTTTATGTTTGCATGTTTTGCGTTTTTCACTATTGATCCAGCGTGAAATCTAAATGTTCCACCAGCCACATATATACTCTCATCTATTGTTATTTCCAGTAATTCAGGTGCGTTGGGTGGAGTCGTGGATATTTGTTGACTTTTGGAAATTCAAGCCCCTAGTAGGGTCGGCCATCCATAAGCTTCATCAATTAGGTTGATTCTTCCTGTACTTTTAACGAACTTGCTTATATTAGGCAGATACTAAGGGTTTGATTAAACGCTGGCTTTCAAATAACGTTCTCTAATTTCCGGTGATCTGTTACACATTTTTTCCCACAAAATTGACCTTTCTCCAAACAGGTGAAGTAGGGGGTCGTGATGTGGAGGCGGGAGGAGAGGTGAGTCATTACGACTCCATTATTTAAATCAGCGGGGGTGAAGGGTTTTTGAAACAATCAAACAAAGAGGAGTGAAGACGGCGTAGGCTGTCAAGGTGTGTTCATTTGTTTCTACCCCACTATAAACGAAAAGAGGTGCAATAATGTTTGTTCCCTGGGGAGGTTTAATACCCCACCCCTACCTAAAGCTACCTCAATATTTATCATATGTCCATTCTCATTCTCCAGCTTTTGTTTCCAGCACCACTCTTCAAGTTTGTTGAGTTCACTCAAAGCCAACAATGTTTTTCTAGTTTTTTTCATGCGTATCTACATCTTTGGGTGAGAAATTAACCAACCGTTATCATCTTACTGGCGATGGCATTTTTTTGGCCTTAGCTTTCCGCATTTCTGGTGGATTAGGCTCCTTTGAGTTGGGAAAGTGGGTACCTCCATAGCTGGCACTTTTTCAAAATGCCCTATATGAAGCAGTGGAAACAAGACGGTGTTTAAAATAGAATGCACATTAATCATCTCCCGCCTACCCGCCTACTGCGGATGAGACGTAGGCTCAAAGCGCCCAGTTTATGTACCTTTCGGTCGGTGTGACTGAGTGAATTTTTTTCCTTATTTTTAACTAGTGGCTCTGCTCCACTGACCAACTTTTAAAGCTTTTTTGTTTCCTCCACTGTACTACCAACATACCTAATCAATTTACTGTTCTAATAACTCGCCATTGCGTGACTCCTATTAATTCAAAGTCTATCGGAAGTCCATTATTTCAGGCGTCTCTTGCACATGTGTAAAATCCCTGGAGAAATTTATCCACGATTATAAGGGGCATCGGGAATGGCAAGGCCTTCGGGGTGTGTTTCTCGGTGACCCCGCAAGGAATATTAGAAGTCTCCCTCCCCCCAGCGACTGTGAGCCCATGGTTTTTTTCCCGTTCCAGTAACTTTGTGGTCTCATCCTTTTGGGTACTTGTATTTTTTTACAGAATTAGTCAAGCAAAGTTAGGCACGACTTTGAGAATGTCGTCTTGGTAGTTGGAAGTTATACAACGTTGATATTTCTATTTTACATTTGTTAACTAACTCCTACTTAATGGGCAGTAGACTATCCACCATGGTTTTTTGTCTACATCTCCTTGTTGAAATTGCTACTTACCAGTTTTTTAGCCATTCGTAATCACTGACGCCCGTCAAGAGTCACGTTTATTGAAACGGTGGCGGGTCGAGTCGAATTGCGGGATCATTGACTTGCGATAATTTAAAGTTAGGTTATTTTTTGCCTTCATATACCACTATCTTCCATATGTGGTTCTCAAGCAGTTTTTCAACTCTGACCAGCGATTTATTTTGTCATTTTTCAGATGCCCCCATGCCTATTCAACGGTAGTTGCTTGATTCAGGTGAAAACGCGCCGATTCTGTTCGCCTTGTCGTCTTTCCAAGTGTTTTGCTGTGGGAATGCGCAAGTCTTGCATCATGGGTGAGGTGTTTGATCATTCTGTCCTGCGACTTTATACTTCGATGTGGCTTGAAACTTCTCGACTGGTTTACTCGTCCTAGTGCAGCCTGTGCTTTTTCGGTCGCCTTGACAACTTAGTTGCCATTTTCATCGATTTGTAACATTCTTGCTGTCTGTAGGTTTGTGACATTCTTCATTCCAAATGCTTTGTCCCAAACAATAGTGTAGCCTGGTGGTTAGTTTGTCTTATGATCCAATTTGTCACGTGTTTTTTGTTGAGATTATAGCCTATCTATCGCATTTGTCCTCAGCTGCCTCCATCTTTTGATACGTACATATCTCCTTCTCCTTCCCTGTTCTTTCCATGATTACTTTGCTTCTAGGCTTCCTCCCCCTTACCTCTTAAAGACAGTCATCAGTCACTTGTGTCATTAGATGTCTATTGACAACCTTCACCTTGGTCTCTTCAAATCTAATTAGGCTTCACAGTTATTGACACGTATGAATGTGCTCCCAAGATGGTTTTTGTACAAGTACCATGCTATCTCAATCACGAAGTTGTTACCTTACTGCCACTTTTTCTTGATTTGCGTTTCTGTATGTGCTAGCATGCGTGGCAGTAACCACCCTTTCCCCCCCACCCCCACCAACCCTCCTCGACTTGCGTAAGAACGTCAATGTTCGCAGTCTTGTTATCCAGTCTGCAACACACTTTTTTGTCTTCTTTTTCTTACGTATTATTGTGTTTTAAGTGGCACACACATACTTCTCGAAGTTTCTGCTCTGCAATTATGTATTACTCTCGTCTTTTAGCGTTAAATCTTCATAAATGCGATTTAGGCACCAAATTCAATCAACTCAAAGAGCTTTAAGTTAGAATTCCTCGTAGATTCTCTTTTTAACTTCCACTTTTGTAAACCTATAGATGAAAAAGCAAAACGAGAACGAAGGGAGAAGATTCAGCGTAATCGGGAGCGAAAAGTTGCTTCGGGTCAGATTGCCAGCTCTGATAGCACTCGTGGTGGGGCAATTGCGCGCTCGAATTCCCCTCCACGGTGTTATCAAGGCAACACCTCTCCCAATCCCGACTATCACTCACACTCTCTAGCCCCAGATCCCCCGGCACCTCCGCATCATCATCAACAGACACCACCCTCCTACTATCCTTTGATCTCAGCATCTCACCCTGCCACAGCCACTGAGGCGCTGCCCTCCACTGGCTGTCACAATGCTGTCAACGAGGGATTCTGGAATGCGGAGTACTTGGCAGATGGTGAGGTCGTTTTTCTGACACGCATACACATATGCACACTCGTTTGGCTTTTCATACTAGAAGTGAAATAGGCTATTGACTTTTGAGTGTATAGCCCACTTCAACATTGAGGTCCCCGTTACATTTGACACCCAGGCTTAGCCTATATACCGTTTATTCAAGTCCCTTCAATGCTCTTCCTACACACATCTTTCTCTCCTCCCATTTTTAAGTCGTGGGAAAAGTGACCTTCTCTCCAATCTATCCCCTCATTTTATTTTTGTTTAGTGCACACCAGACAATAATTCACCTCCCCTTTCTTCATTTCTTTAGCCTCAAAATCTTCATCAGGATCGCTTACCTACGGTTGAGGGTTCGATAAGTAAGTTACTTACTACTTACATTTTAGCTTTCAATTGTTTTCACTCAACGGTTACTTCCAGTTTGTGTCGCAATTCATACTACTTATTATCACCCCATCCAAAGCGACTGCCTGACTGAATGTAGATTCTGCTTGGCTCAAAGGCTAAAACAAACCACTTTACCAGATGTGTTTTGAATTTTCGGTGAGTCTTTACCTGGCATTCTAAACTCCTCGCAGATGCTTATTCTTCCCATCATCTACACCAGTCCCATTTGATGACTCCTCCGTCATCTTCCGGGCCTCATCCACCATCCTCGTTTGGAGGCATGGAGTCCTATTCCCACCCAGCGCAGTCACTTCCTGAGGTACAAGGCGCCTCTGAGGCAACACCCAATGAGGCCTGGTTACAATTGGTGACCTCGTCGAAGGCACTCGAGGAGAATTCCACCACACTACCCTATTTTGTTAAGAAGCCAGCAAAGACAGTTCTCACCTCCTCTTCGAAATATCCACTTTCTCACGCGAATGGAGACTCTAAGTCCGGTGTAAAAAATGTCCTTGATGGTCACGTTTGGACACTGGAACCGGAGGATCCATCAAACAAGGTGAGTGTGCAAACTTCCAGCAGTGATGGCGGCGGATGGAGGGGGCAGGCCATGTCCCGGTGAATTGACTCCCTCAACCGCATTACCCTTCATCCTCTTCGATACAGAACGAGTTGATCTTGTGATTGTTGTTTTTTTTTTATTTTCAGGAGTGTATAGCCCTGTGTCCAGACTTTTTAAAATCGGGAATGGCCCGCCTCCTCTCGAAGCATCAATGGACGGCGCTGAACGACCTTCGCAGTGCCTATGAGACGTCCTTTCTTGATTGTGCCTCCGATCACGCGCCGGAGAGCAGCTCAAATATTACTATAAGCAGTTTGGTGAATACTTCTGGTTTTTTGGTACGGAAGTTTATAAATTTTGCCAAGAAGTTGGCCGACTTCTCCGTCCTTGGTCAAGAGGGTCAAATTTGTCTGCTCAAGGGGGTTGTCTTAAATGCCCTTTTTATCCGCTCCGCCAGTCATTATGATGTTATCAAAGATGTGTGGGTCACTCCAAAGGGTGAAATACCCACCAGTATACTTAAAATTGCTACAGGAATGCAAAATCTCTATGAGGAGCACGCCAAGTACTGCAGGTTGGTGTTAGGTGATTTTGCAATCTCCCTTTTTTTCCCCACCTCATGGTGCCCTTTGCTTTGCCCTAAGTAAGTTGAATTTTTTCACCACACTAGGAACTTTGCTGATGTTGTTAAAAGGGACTCCCATTTGGTGGCTCTGATGCAGGTGTTGTGTCTCTTTGCTCCAGATCGTCCTCGCCTTTCCGATCGTCAATCGGTCAGTAAATTATTTTTTGCCACTTTCTTTTGTTGCCCCCTATCCCCTTTTCAACACCTAACTCTCAATCGATGCGAGTTAACTCTCCCCCTTTTTGTGCCTCAACAACGCAGAGAGATTTTTTGTGACGTCTGCTAAACTGCAAGTTGCTCGTCACGCACTTGTCAATCCTATGTAGGCTCAACGCGGGTCTTTAAACGCGCCGCTCATCACCATCATCATCATCCACCGTCGATGGAAGCTTTATAGTCCATTAATAGTTTTAGGCGTCCCTAAGGCCTTCCATCGTCAATATTTAACTTTTAGGTATCCAATATCTACGACCGTTACATTCTACTGTTGAAGCACTATCTGGAAGCCCGCCACGGTTTCACTCGAGGTCGAACTTTATTGGCTGCCGTGTTGACTAATCTGGCGGAGTTACAGGCTCTGACCGACAACTATGGTCATATCCTTCTCCACGTCGATCCAAGCAAGGTAGATCCCCTGATCCTTGAAGTGTTCAATCTTCCGGATTGTAAGAAGGCTAATAAGGATGTGGTGGTGGTGGGAGCAGATTCAAGTCCTTTAATTATGGTTGAGGCAAACACCTCCAATTCTAACGTGACTAATCCCTCCTAAACCAGAGACTTCAAAGATGGCACACTTGAGAATGATACTCAGGCGCGCACATCCAACAATTCCACAGAGAATGAGACTATGCCCCAATTTTCCAGCATAAATATGGTACATATGTTTACCGAGTGATGTCAGTGTCTATATCTCTTGCCGATTGTAAATAATCGCTCCACATTTTTGTGTGTGTGTATGTGTGTGCTTCACTGTTGGTGCGTGTGTCAACTCGCGTTTCGCGTCATCACTCACCACACATCCACCCCTCCCCTCCTCGCTTTTTTAAATCACTGACTTTTGTCTTCTTTTTTTGAGGTGATTTTCTGTAAAGAATTGTGATATGTGTGACTATTCTTTCCTCCTCCTCCTACCCTGCTGCTTCTAGGTTTACCTCCCGGCCCTCCCCTTTCCCACTTCCCCTGTATTTTTCTGGTTCACTCTGACG
>NW_020170486.1:134434-149664 GCF_000524195.1 Echinococcus granulosus
AAAGTTGAAGTAGATGTTTCGCTATGAAATAAATATTTTTGGCCCTCTGACAGTAAATAGGTATGGATTTTATTGTTGGCGTTTTCTTTGAAGATGCGTTTTTTAATGTCTCTGTGAAGAAAGTTTGCTGAGAAAGTAAGATTGAGATTTTGATGGAGTCGTCGGGACTGTTGTGGGGAGGTGGAGGCACGCTGTTGAGATTTGCGTGTTTGAGGTTAAGTGGGGAGGGGTGAACTCGAACCCCAAGCTCCGGGTAAGGAGGATGGAACTTTGGTTTCCCCGGCTATCCAAAGCCTTCATACACTTGGTTGAACCTTTGCTAGGCGAAGCGTGGAGGACCAGAACATTGCGTGTGTAGAGAGCACAGAATACACAGGCAGTTGTTGGTTTTTGTTTCGATGCAGTATAGAAAAGCGCGTTTGAATCTGCGTGAGGAGACGCAGTCACATAACGTGAGACCTCAATTACTGTCATACAGGCGTCTGTAAGCACAATTTGCATGATGCAAGGTTAGACTACAAGAAGCAGAGGTCAATGAGTTAGAAAGAAGGGCAAAAAACCGGCGAGTTTTAAGTCGCTCCACTTCATCTTCTTGATCAAATGGTGCGAAATGAAGGGCAAAATCAGGAGACAAAGAAGGCATTACACAATTGTAAAAATTGCATCATTGTAAGGGTCAGCTTATATTTTGATGTAAATAGGCAGCTTTGGAAAATCCCCAAAGCCATTTAAATGATAGGATGACCGTTTAGAAAGCACGTTTGGAAGTGTTTATTAAAAACACTCCAAACTGGCTTCACAAGATGAAAGCTATGGGACAATGTGGCGAATTCCCGATCGTTAGATGATTATTGCACATTTGGAGATTTGGATTCGCAATTTAGGTCTACTAGTGTGGAAAGAATGAGAGTTAAAGCATACAGTTCATTGAATCTAGAAAGCTTCGCCTTCAATGTTTAGATCGCCCGGATTAATGTTACACTAAACACGATGTTTAGATGTGACTTGCAAGAGGATCGCTTAGGGGGGGGGGACACGGCACACAAGATAATCCCTGGCCCTCATACACTTAGAGCAACTAGTTTGATTTGACTTCGTCGTGCTTATTAGGATAGGTAAATGGTTAAAGTGAGTTCAAGTCCAAGGGGCTGTGGACACGGAACCCTTCGCCCAAATGCAAGACGCATACTACTCATTCACGCGGCCCGACTCGTATGCCCGCCTCCAAACCGAGACGAACATTAAAACAGCCTAGGTATTATAGTGAAGCATGCAAGAAGGTTAAAAATTCTTGTCGCGAAGAACCAGACGGGCTATAAAAGAAGAACTTAGCACTCAAAAGGCTGTAAATCTTTTCGTGTTTTGTGCATTTAAAACGTTAGGTTTCGGCGCATTTTGCCTGTAATTTATTTATACCTTAAATTTTAAAAGCAGTCACCTTTGAGTCCCCTTATTTTTAGCATCGAAAGCAAAGTTTTCTACTTAATTGCTTCAAAAATAACTTTTTAATACCAAAAAAATGTGTTTGCACTGTTGGTCTTCACTAAATAACACGCTTTCCATTGTGCCTCTTTTGAAGGTAGTTGTGTATTATCTGTTGCTTGTCGGATTGGGGAATACTGTGGTTTCCCTAGTTAAATTGTTTGCAAAGTTTTTTCCCTAAAAAGCCTAATATTTTAATGTCGCTTTGACTTTGATTAGCTCTTAACGTTTTTTTATTACCTTTGTGTACATAGCCTTTTGTCTAAATTGTGTCGCTGAATCAAGATGTTTGTGTGCGATTGATGTGTGCAGTCATATGTAATCTCCAACTTAGTCAAATGCATTGTTCCTACTTTTGTAACAATAGGTAGCCTTATGTCCTGCTTGATGCTATGTTTTCGAGTTTTTCTCCTGATTTGCTCTTTGACTTTTAAGTCAGAGACTTATGAACGTTTTATGTATATTCCAGTCGTTTAATAATATCTCACATGTTGTGAAATTAATGCTTAGGCTTACTTTGGCTCTGGTCGCAATTTGGTTCGGTAAATTCGACAAAAATTGCTGCAAGTCTGATCTACGATATAATAATCAGCGTTTATTCATAAGAAGGCTTTTGCCCATCATTATCTTGCCTTTGTAGTTCCATGGGTAAAGAAAAGCCGGGATTCCTCACTCCTAAGGCAATTTCAAACCGTATCAAATCAAAAGGATTACAGAAGCTGCGATGGTACTGTCAAATGTGTCAAAAGCAGTGCCGAGACGAAAATGGGTACAAATGTCACACAAATTCGGAATCACATCATCGTCAAATGAAAATCTTCATGGAGAATGGTGGGAAATTCATTAGTGGCTTTTCTTCTGAATTTCTCAAAGGCTATCTGGACATTGTGAGGCGTCAATTTGGCGGCAAGCGAGTTCATGCTAATGTTGTGTATCAGGAATACATAAAGGATAAGGAACACATTCACATGAACGCCACTCGATGGCATTCGCTTACCGGTCTCTGTCTGTGGCTCGGCAAACAGGGTATCTGTCGTGTTGATGAGACTGAAAAGGGTTGGTATATTGAGTATATTGATCGCGATCCTGAAGCCGAGAGTCGGAGGGCTTCTGATGCTCGACTGACGAAAACTGAGGACGAGATAAATCGTCAGTTACTGGGTATGCTAGCCTACTTCTCGCCTGGTCTCAGCATGACTGGGTTTTTATTTCTTGTTGCTACATAAACGACTACTACTACCTGCCTCTGACTAGGCACTTTCGACAGATTTTGTGCTTAAATTTTGGTGCTTTTCTTGGGCATTGATGGTTTGCTTTTGATTCTTTTCCCTTTTCATAGCCTCATACTTTTTGACAAGCGTTTTACGAACATTTTACAGCTAAGCAAATAGAGAAGGCTGCAGCTAGCAAACCGGTAACGGACGAAAAGGACTCCAAGGAGGTGAAACCCCTCATTCGACAAGATGATAATGCCCCTATAAAATTGGACCTGCAGCTCGGTTCAGCCAAAGCCAAATCCGATTCACAGGTTGGCGATACTGATGTACAGTCTAATATCCCAGAGAATATACAAAAGTCGGACCACGTTGACGAGCCTACTAGCAGTGATCAGATGTCGCCAAGCGCCTCCGGTCGTGTATTATCCCCAAAAATCTCAGTAGTGGAAAAATCAGAAACCGCCGGAAAAGTTCAGAAAATCATTGTGAGTATGGTATTTTTCTCTAAAATTGCATCTTTTTTATTCTTTTTTTGATTATCCGATTCTAAGGTACTGCATGGCTTTTTAGAACCTGAGAATTTTAAACGCAGTCACCACTTATCGGTTATTGTAGTCTACTTCAACATCATAGTAGCATCCAAAGTTGAACAAGTAAGCTTAGATAATCACTGCCAAATTTTGTCGAATCTTGCCTTTAGAATCCTCTTTTATTGGCGGAGAAGAAGGCACAGAAAAACCGAGCTCTTTCTGACGCCGACAAACTAAACAATTCCTCAGTGGTAGCTACGTCATCTTCATCAGCTGGAGTCAAACGAAGCAGTTTGGATGAACTGATGGCTGAGGAGGAAATGTACAAAGAAAAACGTAACCGCAAGGATTACTGGATGACTGTTGGAATTGAGGTTAAACTGACATACTATAAACTTCCCAAAGACCTCCTCTATCGCCATGCCGTGATTCTGGACATGGAAGATGACTACACGGTAACCCACCGAAATCCACACTATTTCGGCTCTAAATGAGTACAGTTTATTTGTAAGTTCCTAAAATAGCCTTTTGTTGCAGGCTATCGTTCGAGTACTAAATACCTCAAAGACGAAGCTGAAGGTCGATCAGGATCACGTGGAAACAGTTATACCTCCCGTTGGTGATCCTGTTCTCGTTGTCAATGGCGCCTATCGCGGTGAGGTGGCCATTCTTAAGCAGGTCGACAAAGAAAGGTTTCGGGTGGATATTGTCATTGAATCGGTAAGCAGCCCTACTTGATTGAGAATGAGAAAATTTGAAAGAGTAGATGGTTAGGAGAGGTGATTTACATCTTGGCGATTTTTTTTCCCAGGGACTCTGTCGTGGACGTATGGTTCGTGATGTGTCCATGGAGGATATTTGCAAGGTCTGCGACATCAGCGCAAATTAAAGCGCACCCATCCACCTCCGTTTGTACATATTTTATTGTTTGAATACAAGTCGTATCGTAATTTCATTCCCTGTCGCCTAAGTAATTAAGTTTGTGTACGTTATGTCGTTTCATGCGTTTTTTAATGGCTTTCTACTACCTCTGACGTTGTTTGGGGCAAGGACGTGGTGTAATGAAGGGATGCCACTTTCTTTGTCGTGTCTCCTATGAACCTTCTACACAGTGTTCTACTTACATGTCTGTCATTTGTTCTCCAGGCTTGCACTCCCGGTGGTTTTGTTTGACCAACACGAGGTAATCTACCCGGCGTAGATTAACTCGGTGAATGTGGAATCCATTTCCTGCTCAACTCGCTGCACACTGTAGATGGCATTACTGGTCTTTATCCCTTTTTTTCCAACAAAAAGATAATATCAACTTTTGCCCACTTTTTGTTTAAAACACATCAAAAAGTATTCACAAACCTCAATAGTGTCAAATATTTGCAAACATTATCATTCCTTGATCAGGAATCCTATCACTACATCAAGGAGGCGATGAGATTAGGTCTCCGGACGTCGGGTACGTCGTTTTATCTTAATATTGTTACGTTTAAAAATTTCATGAAAAGGTTTGCCCACACATTGGTTGTCTCCCAGGTAGTCGGGAAAGGTGGCATTTGTTTTAAAGGAGACCTGAAGTATTCGATTGTCTAGGATGAAGCCACTGAGAGCTTGAATAGCCTTCAGCGCCTCTTCATAATTGCTCATTGTTACAAAACCATAGCCTTTACACTTGCCTGTCATTGGGTCGATTACCGCGTTTACGGTATGAACAGCCCCAAAAGGACCAAACAGTTGCCACAACACCGCGTCGTCGGTGTCAGCACCGAGGTTACGTACAACTATGCACCACCCATTAGTTGTCAAGGCACCGGCATTCGCAGCGTAGGCAGGCGCTAATAGGGCTTTCATGGATGCTGACATGTCAATCTCACTTGGAATGTTGCCTCGCTTTATACATGGGATATGGATTTGAGGAGGAGACGGCCTATGTACTAAGAAGTTGGTGAGAGGAATCCCGGTGGTGATTTCACCTCTGTAAGGTGGCATTGAATGCCTCATCTTTGACAGCGACATTGGCTGTTGCAGGTAGCCCCAAGCTGCTAATTGACAGAAACCCAATTGTGTTCGTTGCCATGATGGATTTGAAAATAGTCTGTTGAGGTTAACCGGTGCGGGGATGGTGTACTCATTGCCATACACCCCAAAACGTGACATCGTAGGTGGATAAAACGGTGTAGCTCGTGGATGCTCAAGATTGTAGAACTGTGGCACTTTTACTTGGAATAGACTGGTGGTAGGCGGTGTATGGGCTGCGGTTGGCAGGGCGGTTAAATCCTCGGTGTCGCAATACTTTGACTTTTGAGGTGTTGATGTCGCTGAGGCGGGTGACACCTTTTGTCTTCGATAGCCGGATGATGCTACCGTCGATCGTGATGACAAGGAACGATGACTGTCCGAATGGGAACCGGGTGAGTTAGCAAATTTTACCATCATTATATCATTTGTCTCGGGGAATTTATAGCCATTAAGTTTTTTGATGGCGCGTTCCGCCTCCGAGCGTCGGTCGTAGCGAATGAAGGCGATGCCACGAGAAGCTGAAGTCTTCTTGTCACACAGAATACGTGTGGTTATAATACGTCCACAAGGCCTAAAAATGTCCTCTAATTCACTTATTTTTAAATTTCTTGGTAAACCACAAATGTACAAGTTGGCTCCTTTAATGGCATCACAACTTGGACGAGCTATGGACACCTTGATTGTTTTATTCTCCATTTTTAAACCATTAAATGTGTCAATCGCCTTCTTGGCATCCATCGCATTGTAGTACTTGACAAATGCATATCCCAAGCTTTCTCCTGTGGATTTTTCACGTACAAGTTTACAATTTTCAAGCTCCCCAATACCGGCAAATAGCGATCGGACCTCTTCCTGTGATGTATTTGGTGGCAGGTAATTGACAATGAGATTGGTCTTATTCTCCACTCCTGACGTTGACGTGTGTGTGCGGGATTTGGCAATTCGATGTACATCAGCCGTGTAGTCGTCCATGGACTCTAAACTTGACGATTTTATTGAACTATATGAGGGTAATTTAATGTCGTAGGCACTTTTTCCCAGTACTAAGTCTCTTCCGTCACCTGCAGCTTGAGAGTGTAGGTAAGAAGACCGAGGACGAGTGGAGGGTTTTTGGGGTCCCCTGCAGCAATCGACGATAACAGGATCTCGTCCACCAGATAATTTACTTGTCACCCTATGCGTTGACTTGGTAGTTGCAGCTAGCATTCTTTTTTGTTGTATTCCTCCTTTAAATCTACTAAAATCCGCGCGTTTTTTGCATGTGCAAAAGTGCAGTTACTTGTTGTATCGATTTTTTCCTATTTGAAAGGACAAATCAGCTGATTGACAAGGTCATTGTATGGCAGATGGATTCTGTAAAGTTTATTTTTGCCAATATTGTGGTGTCAAATTTGATCAAACACGGAATTTATTACTTTGCACATGATGACATCGCCGATTTGTATGAGTCGTCTATCAAGGTGGAGGAGGAGTTTTCAGAGCCTGCGGGTTCAGCACCACCACCTCAACCTTCATGGTTTTTGCCCTATATTCTTGGTTTACAGATGAGTGTATTGTATCTTTTTGTTCAAACACTCAGGAAGCATGAATTACCCAGTGGGAGAATACGCAATGTCCTTATTGCTCTGATTGGCTCTGATGTATTGTTCAACTTGATGGATGTGCTACAATTTGCGCTGTATTCTAACTACGGAGTCGATCTGGTCGGTCTCATCTCACAAAGACATTATGGAACAATCTCCTACATAATGGATGTGTTGCAACACCTGAGTGTGGGCCTACACCTTTTCCTTTGTGCAGATGTCTCTAATATGACACCATCCACGCTGAAATCTGTATCCGGTCTTAGTCTGATCCTAAGTTTCATTGCAAATGCCTTTCTTGCCCCTACAACTTTTGACTTGCCAAATGAGTCGTACCAGGTGGAAAGCTTCACTGCATATAGGACTCGTGGTATTGACATGAACTACGCACAGAGACTCAGCTCTCTCCATCTTCTGCCGTGTATTGGTCTCACAGTAGTCCTGGTACATCAGAGAATGCAAAAGAACCCCCACAATGAGATTCATGAAAAGGCACCAAATGAGAAGGGTGATGAGGAGGTCTGCGTTATCAATATGAGGAACTTCATTCGTCGCTCCATGATATGTCATTATGTTATTAGTGTGCTCTATTGCCTCATCACTCTGGGAATCAAAACAAAACATGAAGGCCTAACTAGATTTATTAGTCAGTTTGATACTCCCGACAATACATTGCGGAAGTTTGGTTATCTGCAGCAGGCCACCAACATCGTTTGTCTCTTGGCATGCCTCAATCTGGAGGGAGCAGGCGCTGACACAACACGTATGGATGAATTTGAGTCTGACTTCCAACAGCCACCTTCGTATCTCATCGATGGATCTGAAAATGAATTAGATTAATTTTCCATATTTTTTGCCTTGGCATTGCAATAAGCTGATAAATAGCTTATTTCACGTTTTCCTATTGTTGCCTAGCTGTATTTCAGTCGGCCTTCGAGAAGGCCGACTTAGAGTCCAGGGCAGTGTTCAGGTCCAATGCAGAGCAAGAACTTTAGTTTTGCTAGTTTCTTACCCACATCTCAGCGGGGGCTTACATTATTGCCGACAGTGGTTTCAGTCCATCCTACTTTTCGACGACGTCATGGATACTAACCACTGTTGCCGGTTTTACCGCAAAGTAGTATTTGAAAGCGTTGAATTTTAGTCGAACGTAACAAGAGGTATAAAGTACGAGAAGCTCACTTAATATTAAATTTGGGTGTTTTTGTTTTAGCTGTTAACATAGTATGTTAGGGGCGATGCGCGCCTGTGTGAATTTTGATTCTGGGACCTATGCTTTCTTAGGTTGTTGTCTTCTTTTTTGGCTTCCTAAGTTAGAATGACACTTCGTGGTTATATAGTTATACTTAAACGGGATGGAACCTCGGGATCCTTTTGTGACTGGCGCGCAGATAGGTGCATTTTTGGAAGGTAAAGTCGCTTTGCACCTTGTGATATATAGTGATGGGTCCTGTGATGTACACATCAAATTGGATACTGTTGCTCCTCTTCACTGTAAACTGGAAAGAATGGCAGATGGACGTGTCTTTGTTGAAAATCTTTCGAAGACCACAAAAACCTTCTTAAATGGCGTTCCTGTTACCGAGAGGACATTCGTTGCTCATGATAGTCTCTTGACCGTGGTAGATCGGAATTTCAAGTTTCTCTACCCAGAGAACTCCGCCTACATTTTTAAATCTGTACGTTATGTAAGAATAATAGTTTTACGACTTCTCACTCCGATGTTAGGTCAGACTTGGCGATTGTACTAGTTTCCATCTAGCTATATTTTCTTGAGTCAACTTGGTTAGATGTTGTTGTCAATGTTGTATTCTCTTGCGCTTCTTACTTATTGTATGGTTAGTGCTTCCTGAATAAGTAATTTTCTTTCTCCAAGTCTTGTCTTCTGAATAGAAGTTTGTTTTATCCGCAGGCGTTATCAGGTGCCAAAAAAGGCGTTCCTCTCTCTCCATTGTTAGGAAGTTCACCACGGTGCATTTCCGATGTGTCCTCGTTTGCAACGGTTATGTCTAGTTCGCCAAAACATTCACCGTTACAATCTACACGAGTTAAGACTCCGACCTTATCGTCTCAGCGTAGAGGACTCTCTACGAAGGAGCGCTATGGTCCGACGCCCACACGACCTGTGGCAACGCCACCTGTAGTTAGTGTCGTACGTCATTCACTGAAGCGTCGCTCCTCCAAAACCGACAAGTATCAAAGTCCTACGAGGAAACGGGTGAAGACAAATGTTTCTGAAACTCCTATAACATCTGGATCACCAAGCGTCAGACATCTGCGTTCATCTTCTGCTTCAAAAGAAGAGACGTTGCAGACAAATAATTCTTCCTATTATTCATTAAACACGGATCAAACCGCTCAATTCGATTTATTTGACGAGTCTTCTAAATCACTCAATGCATCTTCGACTCTCTTGTTGTCGGGCAAATCAAAGGCTAATGTTTTGCAAAATGTCTGCTTTGCTGATGATCTTGAGACAATTCCTGATGCACGTAAGAAGTCTCCTACATCACCAGCCTCCCAGCATGAAACCTCTACCAACAAAAGAATGAATCGGAATTCATTGATTCGCCGAAGCTTCTCCGGTAGGTTGACATTTTAAGCTAACCAAAATATATTTCTAGACAGCACTGCTCCGGACAAGTCTACTTTGGCCGAAGCAACATGCAAATTCAATAGTAGAGTAAGTGTTGAAAATGGTACGCCATCTAAAGGCGTCTATTATGGTCAGGAGGTTGCCAAGTCTCGGCAAAGTAAGAGTCGGGATCATTTAGATAGATGTCGCGTTGTGAAAAAAGGTGTACAATTCGGTCCGAGCTTGAGTCCTGAGCAATTTGATTCCTGTTTACCGCCTTCAACACCGATTAAGCGTGGCGAGCTGCCGCCTCCTAGCTCGCTTCAACGCATTTGCACATCAATTGTGAAGCATCGTAGGTCAACTTCATTGCCCTTAACGCTGAAGACTGGACATAACGTTTCGACGCAGCTACTTAAACCACAGAATGCATCATTTGGATTGGGAACCAAGTCAACTCCTCGTGGTTTGCCAAGGAATCTTGTGGATTCGTCTATAGATGATTCCACGGCTCCTTTGAGAAACTCAGCTAGTGGTAACCTAGATGCCTCTGCATCGGATATATCCTATGCCACTTTGACAAAGCCGACGAGGCTTTCAAATGTTTCGTCACTTGAATTAGCAGATACGGGAAATGATCAGTCCTCTAAACGTCAAAGTATCGTGACTAATGGGTCCAACGCCGATATGGATAGCGGGAGTAGCTCCCATGTTACTTCACCTTTATTCCCGCCGATGCGCTCCGGCAGACGTGGAAAATCCTCTGTCGAAAAGGTTCCATCCCGACATAGAAGGTCAGTAGGGGTTCCTTTTCATCGTTCTGCTGGCCGGACCTCTGCCATCGCCATTGAAGTTTCGGATACAGCACTAAATGGAAGGAGAGGAAGATCACCTCCTTCATCCAAACTCATTGGTTGGCTTCGTCCTCCGTCTTCCACCTCAAAAAGTCAGGATGCTTTGGATTTACAGGCTTTGTCCAGTGTTACTCCTTTTGCGCTGCAATCAAGTGTTCAACAATTGCATGTCGAAAACACGTCATTGTCGAACTCGTCGTCACCAGAAGTGCGCTTCGAGACCATGGATACATTGAATGTTCCCTTGCCGGACAGCCTTCCAGATGTGCATTCTTCTACGGCTACACCTAAGGCGCAGTCCTCTTCAAGAATATCTAGTACCCGTAGACTTATGAGAACGTCAAGGACTGCGCCGTCCCCAATATTATCTGGTGCTCAGGAGACCATTAATATGCCTACTTCACCCCATTCCGATATCGGCATTGTTCCACCAAGTCAAACTAGTCCAGCGCTGGAGATTCAATCATATGCCAGACTCTCCGGTTCGCTTCCCCCCATGAACACATCAGAAGTTCAGGATTTACCAAGATTGTCAGGCATCCGTGAACCAGTGAAGACTTCGAGGTCTGTGCTCTCTCCAAGATTACCTGGCGTAAGAAAGCTCATGAAAACCGCAGAGGTTCCGGCTTCACCAATTCTGTCAGGCATTCGAGAGACAATTAAGACACCTAAATCTGTATCTTCTCCGAGACTATCTGCTGTCCGAAGGCTTGTGAAAACTCCGAACGCTCAAGCTTCTCCGAGACTATCAGGCCTTCGAAAGCTTGTGAAAACACCGACGATTCAGGCTTCACCGGAACTGTCAGGCATTCGGAAATTAATGAAGACTCCGAGACCTGTGCCCCCTCAGAGACTCTCGGACGTTCGAAGACTCGTGAAAACTCCGAAGATTCAGGCTTCCCCAGAACTGTCAGGCATTCGAAAATTAGTGAAGACGCCGAAATCTGTGCCCTCTCCGAGACTATCTGGCGTTCGAAGACTCGTGAAAACTCCGAAGGTTCAGGCTTCTCCACAACTATCAGGCATTGGAGAGTTAATTAACACTCCAAAGTCCGTACCATCCCCAAGTCTGTCTGGTGTACAAGAACTCGTGGGAGCACTGGAGGTAAAGGCTTCACCAAATTCTTCAGAAACCCGTGCATTCGTGAATGCTCCAATGTCTCCCCCATTTCCTAGACTCTCCGGTCTCCAGGATCTTGTGAACACGCTAGATGCGTCGAATTCTGATATTACTCCGCAAAAAAACGCAACATCGAGACCCGAGCGATTAAACGCAACTCAGTTGTCCTCTCTTGGGGAAAGGCGCAGGTTGCTGAAATCGAAAGGCGATGATGCCTCTCAGGCTCTGACTTCTGAGATAAATGAGGTTCGCCAGACACGTTCCAGAACGAAGACGTCTACTCTAGCTAAGGATACGTTGAGGACTAAGGTTGTCGCTAAGTTAGATGCGGAAGCTGAAAAAATCCAAAGGAAACGTGGAGGTCGCACAAAATCAGTTCTTGCTAAGTCCATGAAGTCCAGTGCTTCACCAGCACAAAGGAGGCAGCGCAAGCGGTTGTCTCCCGTTGCTGAACCACTGTCGCATGAAGTAAAGGAAACAGTCCAACGAGAATCCGTCAGAATGAGAGTAACACGTAGCTCTAAGGCAAAGTTAACCAAAGATGTGAAGGGCAGATTGTCACCACACCATTCAGCGCGGGATTCTCCAGTCCTACCGGCTAATCTCCACTCTGAAGGTGACGAAAAAGACACTGCCTCCGCAATTCGTCCCTCGAAAAAGGGTAGCAATCGAAAAACTGGTTCATCACCTCGTGATGCTGCTTTAAACTCTTCTCCATCATCATCCCCAACCGATCTGAAAATAAGAGGTGTGAGAACAGTCAATTCAAACATCTCCGCGGTTACTGGGACTCCAGCCACTAGACGAAAACGCCATGAATCCTCTTGGAAGTCACTGTCTCCAAAATCGACTTTGTTGCGGAGAAGTAAAAGAACAGCGCCAAGAAATGTTGCGGTGAACTCCTCCGTAGGACAAAAACAGGTGAGGGGGAGAAAAAAAGTACAGTTCGCTGATCCTGAGATCATTGACACGGGTGATGTAGCAAGTACTTTTGATGAGGGTGAAGCCAATGGTGGTGCCACAGCAGCTGCTGCTAGAAGGAGACGTGGAGCCTCGTCACGACACGTCGCACCAGAAAGTGAGAGTATCCCGAGGCCAACCAGAAAGAGGTCAGCTGCTACCTCGTCAAGGCGAAATGTGGCTACTTCCCCAAGCTTGAAGCCAATACGAAGAGGCCGTGTCAAAAAGTAGTCCCCTTGTTGTGTATCTATTTTTTATGTATAATACCCTTATCTATGTATCTGCATGACACCTTGTTTTAACTCTCTCTCCCTCTCTCAACAATGAGAATGTCTTGTTGATAATTAATCCCATCAGTGTGTGTTAAAGTGTTTCCTTTATGCATAAATTCGATGTTCCTCTGTCACAACTGGGAATAAATTGCCGGTTTGTCATAATGCATCTCTTTTATCTCCTCATTTAAAGCTGCCTTCATTGTTAAATTTGGTTTTGTCTCCGGTTCCGCTATCTTCATGTTCACAGAGTGGGATTTGACGTCTTTTGGCAAGTGAAAGGGTGTGGCGGTAGGGAGCGGGTGTTGTTGTGGTTCGAATGTGGATTTTCCTAGAGGGAGGAGTTATTACAAGTCTGTGGTAATATGATGGTCAGGAGTTGGTACGAGGTGTGACGGGTTGTCTTTGCACAACTCTGTCGAGCGTCAATAATCGCTGCCAGTGGGTGTGCAGCCACTCACATCAGATACACTTCACCAAGCTCTACTTGTGAGTCACACACAGGTGCGAAGCTGACTTGCGTGTCTTCTGTAGTGCGGTGAAAGCTTGCTCGATGTGAACATTTAACGGAGAGTTGACTGGCTAACGCGGTAACCGCTCGACTCGAGGAATCAGAGGCATAGCCTACGAGGTTGAAAGAGCAATAAAAGGCGAATGCCCAGAAATGGGCCTGAAGTAACAAATACCATTACTCGACAAATTCCCTACCCCCAAATTGCACTTAAGTAACAGAAGTGCAGCGCAATAAAAGTCGGCCGAGGCTGATAGATGAACCAAATTACTCAAGAACCTCTGTAGCCTATAATCACATTCCCAATTTGTTCCAAATCCTAAATAATGTTAAAACCATGGCAAGATGAGTAACGGCCTTAGACTGCATAGTTAGCAGCCAAAAGAATGATATCCCTTTAATTGTTATATGCTGCAGTGCAAGGAAACGCCGTGTTGCGCAATAAAACTAACCGCCCAACGTGAATCGCGTGACCTTGACTTTTGAAATCGCTGCCTAAATAAGGTACTCTATCAAGCTATAATAACAACAACATTTTGTCTGTTGCTCTTTTGTCTTAATACTTGCAAATGGTTTTTCCAATTGATTTAAAAAACGAAATAACGGTAAGTTCTTTATAAAATACGAGGTACATACTAATTGCTTTGCAACAATGATGTTCGCATTCATTAGACAGTGACATTTCCTTATTTAGACTGTTATAAAAATGTTTAAAGGCGTTGGTGCAGTTTTAAGAATTACACTAACATAGCTGAAAGTATTTTGCGGACGAATCGGTTAATTGAGTCCACTTTCTTGGCCTAGTGGCTATACCGTCAAGCAGAAGTCCAAACCTTTGAGACTCAAGTGCTTATGACATCAAACCAAGGCGTAACCAGCTTGTTAAACCATTGCTTAGCCTTTTCTCTTAATTTTATTAATGTTTTCTGGTCAATTGCCAGGGTCAGTTACCTTTGCGTAGTCTGATTTAAGTGCAAAACCCCGCCATTGGAATCAATTATGGGTAAAAATAAGACGGCATTTGATATTAGGCAATTTTTGTCCATTGGGATTTCTGGTCAGCCTAAAATTTTATGCGAGAATCCGACATTGTACATTGTTACTCTATTGGATACTGCATGTTGTTGACAGCACTTGTGTTAAACATATGACTAGGGTAGATGCCGAAATGGGACGTAATTTGCTATCCATCCCATCCACACCATATGTATATGTATATATCATATTAGCTCTCCCCTTCCACCATTTTAGCTCACCGATTCTTTCTTCAGAGTTATATGAAATCTTTATAGCGTGGAATACAGTTATATTACTGACGTACAGACGAGTTGAACAGCTACTGGCATAGCCTAGAGGCCATTAACAAACTACCTATACATTTCAGTGACCATTATTGCACAATTCGATGGGATTTACTTATTAATAAATATGGTAGAGCGAGTGCTTAGATGGTTTGTTAAATCCAGTGTTGAATTACGCGGGTACATCAGTGCCCGCAGATTGTACTTCCGTTCTGGCTATATGACTTCCAAGATATGCCAGTATCCTCCTGCCAATTCCGGTAGACTCACATGTACTTCCCTCGTTCGCATTAATGCTTCCGATCGCTGCTCTAACATTTTCTATCTAAACTAATCTCTACAACTCTGCCCTTATTTCATTTTACCAAATCCTGCCTCTGTCATTAGCCAAGTCGAAATGATAGAACATACTACTTATCAACATACCTGCGACCGGCCATGCCATAAAGCGGAAATACAGACTTAGGATAGGGAAGTGTCTGCGTAATTAAATACAAATTCATGAAGTAGGTTGTTTAAACAAACTAATTGTCTTCACGCTTCGAGTGAGTGAACTTTGACTATTAGCACTCCCTTATCCTGATATTGTTGTTGTTGTTGTTGTTGTTGTTGCCACCCTGGCAGGCACAATCGTCGGGATCACTGCTTGTGTATGTGTGTATAATTACCTCCTCCTCCACCCTCTCGTGGGCGTTGTGACCCGGTCGAGCTTTTGGAAAGAGGCGACAAGGCGTTGCAAGTGTCCACACAAGTGTCCTAATTTATTCCTTCCTCCATTCCTTCACCCTTTCTTCCAATCATTCGCCTATATAACT
>NW_020170486.1:149764-280172 GCF_000524195.1 Echinococcus granulosus
AACTCCACATTACGAATAATAATAGCGTTCCTGTAGAAATGGTCCCCTTTGTATCTTCAAGCATATGGTGGGTTTTTAGGGATCAAGCGCACGAAGAAAAGACCGCCTCGTGGTTAAAATCTTTTACGGTTCGACATTTCATTCACTGTGATAAACACAGCCTGTTGTTGGTAGTTTTGATGGTTGTGGTATACTGGATACAAACAAATTTTCTCATTATTCTCAAATAACGTCGACAAGCAGAACTTTATGTTGTTTTCTCCATTTTTTCCTTTTCTAAATGTAGTTCAAACTGGACACAAAAAACTTTATTCCCCTTGGCGGAGGCCTATTTATAGCCTCCAGATGGACAAAGTTAAAAACTTTGTCAATTTTATGAGAAAATTTTTAGGTCACCATTTAGGCGAGATTTATTTGGGTAATAAAACACGAAAAGTGAAGAATTTAACAATTTTCCCATTTACTTAAAATGGAACTGCCACCGTGGGATATCACGCAAAGCCATGTCAAAGTGCAGTGAATACAATGCCTCTTTTCACTTCCGTCCCCCGCGGTTTCGACCGTAACATCAAAGTGATTGGGTAGAGGATGCTTAAGTTGTCCAATTTCAAGGAGAGTAGGTGGGCGGACCAGAGTTTGCTTCCCCCACCTCAATGCCACGTTGACACCCATCCAACCACAAAGAAATTGTGGTGTAAACTGACTACCACCTGTCACATGACCAGTCTATTCAAACAAGCGTCTGTTACAAAGGCAACACTTTCCAGACACTGTGGAGGTTCTTTAGAGTTACCGGTCAACTAGCAGTTCCTCGGGCTGGGTGGACGACGAATGCAATCTCGTCCCGTCTAACGCGTTATTCTGCCTTTTCTGCCGCATTATGAAGGCTTCCAGGCACTGGATGCATCAAAAGCTACATTTAAACACACCTAGCAGTTTAAAAAACAACGCAAGTATTTCATTTTATGAGGATAAATTGAGCCATGAAGCTTAACCTTGTTCATTCATTCCGAATTTAGACTGGAAAGTTAAAACAAGCGGCAGAAACGAGGTTAGTGACCTTGAAAAATCGTCTGAAAATAAACACCGCCTTATTTGCAACACACAACTGGTGAATCCAGCCGCCTTTGGACGTGACATTTGTCAGCACAAAATCCGCAAATCCGATCTGAAGCTTCGGTGTTGGTCTCATATTACAAATATTTGGAGTGAAAAAGCCCTATATTTTAGCCAATAAGTCTATTATCAAAGGATCTGTTGCTCGCTCCAAAAAAGGTTAAGCCGAAGTGAGAAATGAGATTCACCCTACTAGTTAAATTTCCTGGGTGGTTTGGGGACAATATTTAACAAGCCAATCGTTCGGCTTTTTTCGCCACCACATTGTAAATGATGAAGAAGGCAGGAGAATGCGGATTGCGCAGCAGCAAAAATGCCGCTTCCACTTGGAGAGCAGATGTCTGAAGCCTGCGCGCGAGCAACCGGCACGTAGAGGTCATTTACTTCCCCACCTTAAAGTTTTTTAACCATTCAAACAATGTCAACCCAATAAGAAATTAAACATTACCACAAGTATCTTCAGTTAAATGAGGAACAAGTAGACTACCCATCGGTGAGTTACTCTGCACTACTTGCCGAAAGAACACTATCCCCCACCCAAAAAAAAGACTTCCCCAACTTTCTTTCAGGCCGTATTAAATTGTTAAAGAATCTAAACTCCTGATCTAGCGCAAAAAGTGACACGCACTTCAAATTAACCTCTGAGATTGACTTTAGCTCCTTTGAAAACCATAGCGGTGGTGAGGGGCCAGTGGTCTCCTCGACAAACAACCAATGAGTGCCAAGTGCGGCTTGATTGGACAAAAAGCGAAGCCAATGGGAGGACGGCAATTCCAAGGAGAAATGTGTATAAACATTTAAGGTTCCATGCGCTTGAGCTATGCCTGACAAAACGCACACATCACATTTGAGGTGTATACTCTGCCAGAAATAAATTCGCAGCTTACTTTTTGAACCACACAGTGACACCTTTTTCGTGCTCAATTGTACGTAAGTTGTACTTGCATAACCACTAAATGCAGCTGACAAATAAGGCGGGCTTAGTGAGTGGCAAGTTTAACATGCCTCACTAGCAGTCAAATTAGAAGCAGGAAATGAATGAATGTGGTAAATTATTAATGAGGATAAATTAATTTCTTTGATATATAGGATTGGGGCCGATTAGTATTTTAGTCGTGCATACCTTACCTGTTTTTTATATTCTCATTATTTTCATTTTTCGATGCTATTAAAATTACCTTCAGGTAGTTGTCATGGCTGATTCCAAGTGATAAACAGAGACTTGTCGTAACTTTGATAGCACGATGTGGAGATTAAAGTGGAAACATAATAGGCAAAATGCCACGAAAGGTCTGATCTATATGCGTTATGTAAATGCAGATATGTGTGTCGTGGCGGGTGTGTCGCCACCTTCGGATGCGAAGTTTTTTTGAAAGGAGTACGTGCGATGTTATTTCAAATGTCAGCAAATTCAGTTACCTGTCTCCAGGATGAATTTTCACTCAGGGCTCCGCCCGCAGAATTTGAATAGAGGGGTTTTTTACGGGTCTAAAGGAAGACTATTTTAAGATCTGCTGCTAAAGAATTCTATGCTCTCATTGGCTTTAGAACAAAAGTGTGCTGTGTGAAATATAACTTCTTGGAGAAAAATAGCACTTTTCGAAGAGAAGTATTCTTACGCCAACTACCTTTATGCTTATTGAATATTTGAAACATTTTCGCGAAATTTCGACTACAACTACTACCTTACGGACTGGAGTTCGAAGGAAGAATGGGGAAATTATTTATAAAGACACTAATTCTTTGATAACTGCAAAACATGCTTTAATTGAAATTCCCTAGGCGCGAAAAATAGCCTATACTGTTATGCTCAAATCTCTAGTCGGCTTTGTTTATTGTTGCTACTAACCACAGATTTAGAAAAGCTTTGTTGTTGTTTGAATTGCCTTTGTCGCCTTTTGTAACTTTAACTGGAGGTTGGGGTTTAAATTTGAAATAAATTTGTAAAATGTGGAAGGAGTGGCAACCAAGGATTTGTTTTTGATATCCATAAATTGAGGTATAACTGGACCACCGGTAAAAGATCAAAAAGTAGTCTTGGCGTATTCGCCAGGCATATTTAACTAAATAAGAATAAATTAGCTGTTTTAAAGCCGTCTTTTCACTTCCTACTTCTAGAAGGATGAATATGCAGGAGCAGAGGCCTGTTTACGTAGGAGAAGGGAGTCTGTCAAACTCCTACCACCAAGGATTCAATAACGCCGCAGTAGTCAATACGAGTCCAGTCCCGCCTATTTTTGAGGACCATGTCAGAGGTCCGCAAGTCAATGTGAGTCCTGTGTACCTTGCCTTTATTGAAATAGAACTTCACACTTCCCTGCTCCGAATTTATTAGCTCAGCAATAAAATGGGTTTTCACAGCGAACGGATTTGTCCCAGAGATCAGGCAATCGCCAGTTTAAGGAGGGATTACATAGTTGGATGCTGGGAAATCCAAACCAACAGTTTTTTCGCGATAACTAGCAATGGCCGTGCATTTGTTTTATTACCTGATGTAATTAGAATTGCACTCCAAACTCGCGCTACCTTTTAATGACAACAAAAACATTAAGAACTAAAGGAAAACATCTCTTTTAAACGGTCAAGCAACCCCCATGACTTGACAAAGAGTGGGAACATGACATTGGAATGAAGTCGGCCGCATCACTTGCCCAGCCAATGGGCGCCTTTGACTCCAAAACCCAACGTATTTAAAAGTCCACAGTTTTGCGCCAATTCTAACAAGCTGATCATAGCAACTACAGGGTTACTTTCTCCTGCTATTTCACTTTTAGAATTTTCGATTGTGTAAAACCTTAAATATTTGCTCGAAATGGTTTGATTTAAAGTTTGCCAAATTCTAAGAATTATTTAACAAACATATAACTTTAGATTTCGATTTGTAGCGTGAGTGTCCGGAATCAACTTTTATTTTCCTTTTTTTCCAGTAATTTTTACATTATACACAATTGTTTTAAAGTACACAAATTTTAATACAGATTAGATGTTCTCAATCTCCTCACCTATTATTGGTTGACATTAAGTTCATATGGCCTAGCACGACTGATCTCGGCAAAGCCGCAGATCACGGATAGAAGGTGAGGTGGTGAACATTTATGTTGGCGGAGGAGGCAATAACTACCTCATACCCCTAAAACGTACTCTTGTTTGCATTTGTGTTTCAGAGAACTCGTGGGGACTCACCTTCCCCAATGCGTTTCTGCGTTCAAACAAAAGATCGTTTCGTCGTTCGGGTGGTCAAAATAACCGATAAGAAGACGTTTCAGCTTGGAGTTTCTACAGACAGTCCCACTTCTACGCCAGTTGAACCACTTAAAGCCATTTTGCATGATCCCCAAAAAATGCAGAACATAGAGAGGCTTATTTTGGAGGCGATAAAGGGCAATAATCCCCCCATATACATCGGGTTTCAGGCTCAACTGCCTGCAATTGCTCTGGGCTATGTCCTAAAATCCACCTCTGCTGACCAGGTGAATACGCCTAACGTGTTGCAGACCTACCGTCAATGTCGGCTCGGTAAAGGCGTGCGCCTGTGTTTCACTTGCCCACTCCTGGGCAGGGGCCTTAACATTCAGGATTTCTTCTCTGGAAAGGTGTTCCAAAGGGTACTTTCCCATCATCACTTGTAGTTATAATTTGCATTTTTCTGACCAGTTGAAATTTGATTGGTTGATGATTTATTGTTGACTTAGAGGGGTTCAAACAACCCAAATACCCCCGTGACACTCACTTAAACGCATCTCAGGCATACACCGTCACCACATAAGCTGCCTTTGTTTACATGCGCAAATAGACACTTTGAGATCTTCTACTCACCGAGTGACGTTGACACGGCTACGTATTTGACTTTTTTGTTTAACTTACTTAGCTGACAAGTTGGGAGAAGAGTTCACGACAACCGGGAGTACTCGTTGAGGCACTACAGGCTCTGAAAAAGTCCGTGGATTGGATGCTGCAGCAGATACAGTTGAATGGCCTACGAACTGTTCTACCGGAAGTGGATTATATATTTTATCCCTGTGCTGCATCGCCTCTACTCTCTACGTGAGTTTTACCAACCTCGTTGTGTTGCGAAATTTGTATTCGCGGCAAGCGTGGGCACTTTAAAGACGCCTTTAAATAATGCAATGTTGCTGCCTTAAGTACCTGACCAACTAAATGACTCGAAATCTATTGGTTGGCATAGTAACAGCACAATAACACTGTAAATTTCATAGTCATTCATTTACTAATGGCTTTATTAGGTTGGCCTTGAAACTCTGCGAATGTACTTTAAGAGGATGCTTTATACTGATACATTTATTGTATTCCAGACAACAAGCCGTCCACAATTTGAGCTGTTCAGTGGATTCGACAGCATCAAAGTGTACAGACTTGGCTGTACCCAGTTGTTCAAACTGCGCTCTCACTCCTCTTATGCCTAAAAAATCCAGTCCTGTGACCATTCCTACTAGTAGAGAGAGAGCAAGTCGTCAGTTGTCAATGGTGCCACCGGGTCAAGGCATTCAACAACACCAACGACAACAACAAAATCCACTTCTTGCAACACTCATCAACTCTTCACGTCCACTCTCCGCCTATGGTACCTGTTTTGATGGTGCGAGAACAGAAAACGTAGTAACAAAGTCGTTGGATAGACAAATATCCTCCTCAGTTGGTGCCTACGGTTCCTCTCTTCACCAACTGTCGGAATACAATCTTTATGGTAAGTCCTAACTTGAGAAGTTGTTCTGCTACCGCCACGTATGATTCACCCACTCTTCGCCCATTCACTGCCTAGAAACACGATATTTGAAGGAGCTACAGCAACACTCAACAGGGACGTCTTCCATCATCAGCATTTGTCACACCGATTGTAATGAGGCGCCCACTGATCAGACCTGCAATGGGTCCCTTGTTAGCGCTTCGGCGAGTCCACCTTCTCGGTGGCTATCCAATCTCGCCTCAGCCATTAACCCGGCTCTCGAGAGAGGCAAGGCATGCGGCACATCTCCAGTCTACCTATCTGGTGTAAATCCACAAAAGGCAGTCAAAATCTCCTCCTCCCTATCCCAGGAGAATGATTTTATGGCCACGGTGAGAGAGGATTGCAAAGGCTCGGACCTTGGCTCCTTTTGCTTAAGTACAAAAGAAGGTGTACTGTAACCCCCAATTTCCTTTTCAGTTAATCAACGAGGTCGTGGATCGTCTGCGCAAAAGTCCACATCTGCCTCTGGTTGTAATGCCAACTCAAACACCTGGCTCACCCCCCATTGTCTTTCAACTGCCTTCATCCGATGTCATATTTGTTGGTCTACCGGCCACAACCGGTCAGAATGGACATGAGAGACCACGTCTGGTTACATCACCAGCTGATAGCAGTGCTTTTGTGGTCACCTCGAAGAGGACAACAAGTAGTACAATTGGTGTCCAACCCTTTAATTATTATGCGGAGAGACCGGATGACCCGACTTTCACCGTCTCCGCGCCCCATCCAGGCTGCATTTTGGGAGTCTCACCGGAGGGTGACCTCTACGAATTCAAGCCTTCCTGAGGAAATATGCACTCTCCAGTGTATTATTTGAGGGCCTTAAAGTGAATGTACTTCTGACCAAGTAATTAAATGATCTCATCACAACACCTTTCCCCCTCCATTCACCTCCGCCTCCTCCTGCTCCTCCTCCTCCTCCTCCTCCTCCTCCTCCTTACCCAGCATTACGTGAACGATAAATCATGTAATTGATTGAATACATAGTAAGACTCCCAAAATATTACGCTTGAAATGTATATAAAAATAAGCAAAAAAAGGAACGTCAGTGGGTGACAAGTACCTGCTCCCCACCGAATCACCTGTTAATGATGGAGGCAGCTACTTATTTATTAATGAGTAGGTGAACCTCCTATATTAAACTCTTTATTTGAAGTTTTAAAGTTTAGCCTTTTAAACAAGAAAAGGAATTATGAACTGGAACTGTTTTGCAATATCGTAGTTCGTAGAGGGCTACTTGAGTGACTGAGTCAACGCTCTGGCCAAAGGTCAATCCGTTTTTCCCATTGTTCCGCTACCGATTAGTCCTAACTTACCTCTCCTTCTCCCTCTGCCTTACTTTATCTCCCTCTCTCTAATATGAGACCACAACTGTAGTTGCTTAAATAATATAGTTGGATGACTTCATGTCCTGACTTTGGTGGTGGCTTTCCTGATTTTGGCAGTGACTCCACCGCTACTCATCCCAAGTCGCTCTCTCTGGCCTGGGCAACTTGTCAGCGCTTTCACGCTGGCAGTTATGCTGCTCACTCAGTCGCCTGAATGCACACATTTGGCACACAACCAAAAGTAGCACTAAAATTTAGCCCTATTTTAACAGCTTCACGGAAGTTAGTACACTTTCCGAGAATCAGTTTTACGTGGTGGATCGTTTAAATTTCCCTTCTTTCTTCAAATAACTTTAAGGCGATCCTGTTAGGGGTAAAAAATGAAGCTTTCTTTGTTTTTCCTTTTGCTTTGAGAGGGGCTGTATTTAAACAGCTACGCCTCCTTTGGTGCGATTCGCAGGCACCCAGACCCCCCTGTTAACGGTAAGGTGACTGGGCTGGCTGAAATATCAGGCCAGACAGCGTTAGTCCGGTGAACCGGGCGAACGCAAATCCCTTACCTTCTCTTTCATCAACACCCCATTCTTCCCTTTTCCCTCTCAATACGTCCGTCCATCCATCCTTCTGCAATGCTTTTTGTTGGAAAACTTTTTTAATGACCGATAATATTTAGCAAAGTCATTTACACCAAGTAATATTAGCTTTGAGAGTTTATAGTCTACTCAGAAGTAGTAATATGCCAAAGAATGTGTATAGAAATATACTACTTATTATCGCAGTAAGTAGCGGTCTAGGAGGCTTGCTTACTTGATCCGAAAGTGGAGGTACAAACCGCATAGAGGGAGGGGCTTCGTCTTGAAGCACATCAGCTTAATGCCGAGCTTGAAGAGAGAGGAGTCTTCCTAGTCACCCCCTACTTCACACGTCACGGCTTTGTTCATGAGGTAAATGAAATGATCGAAGGCGGGTCCACGGATTAGGGGCTAGACAAAGCAATGTGTAGCTCCTAACAAGGGTAAACAACAGGCAAGCAACATTCGATAAAAAGCTCACCTTCACTATAATAAAAAGAACAGGTGAAAATGATGCTAACAATGATGGCCTCTCATAAGCACAAGCAGCGGAGGAGAAAACAAGAAGCCTACTGCATTGCCATTATTGTATTAAAAGACGAGCATAAAAATATTAAAAGAGAAAAAATTTCCATTCTTTTTCAGTGTGTGGAATAGTTTCAAAGAAGGCAAAAGTGAAGAGGAGTAAATAAAGGCGTTTTTTCCATCCGCTTTGTGGGTTCCACTAAGGCAATGTATGAAAGTTGTCAGATTTTGTGCACTGCTTTCTCCGATTGCATCGTAGGGACGACTGCTCCGAGGCGGTTGTGTCCACTCGTCGATGAAAATGAGTGGAATACATCTTAAAGGACTTCAAGTAGCTTTGAATCTCCGTATCGGGTTCAATTTCGTAGGATCTAATGACCAAAAGAGCCGGACTTTTGCACTGCATTTGCTACACTACTAAAAGGGCAATCCCACGCACTTCAGTAGTATATGTGGGGCGAAAGGAAATCACGTTAAAATGTAGGTTAGTTGCAGTATGTGGACTAGGCCGCAAAAAGTTCATCTCAAAGTCAACTGACAGTATAGTTTGTGTTGGATACTACTTAATCGCTCCAGCGGGCAGATTAAGTAGTACGAAATCATGTAACGTTTCGATAATTTTTTTTGACTACGCACAAAAAACTCACCCTTTTTCATCTTTTTCCAGCATATCTCGATCGGCGCGTTTCATAAAGTAGCCCAAGATAAGGTAGTGTTTCCAGCACCGCCAAAAATTGACTATCTTATTGGCGTCCACCTCATCGCCAGTAATGAGGCCTTGATTGGTGTGCGAGGTGGACGTCGTCTCCCCTCCCGAGGGGGATGATAAAAAGAGCACATTTCCATTATCTAGGTGGATGAGTTGTTGGAAGACCAGACCCAGGTAGGGTAGGCAGGGCATCTTAGCTGCCTCGAGGTCGCGACGATAGGCACTGAAACTCGGTGGAAGCATGTAAGCTCCCAGTTTTGTTAACCTCTAAAATGTGAAGAAAAGGAGGTATCAGTGGGGACACTTGTCCAACTGCGTTACCTCTGGCACGCAGAACGAATCCGCCTCACCAGTTTAAGCCTTTTGGAGACGCTTTGTGTTGGTGCATTTTGCAGACCCAGTATCACCGCCAAAAAGGAGCTGAAGTTGTTTATCTTTTTCAGCTCCTAAAAGATCATTTCAAAAAAGAAAAAAGTGAGGCAAATATATTATTTACAGCAAGTCAAGTGAGAAATGGTTAAGTTCTGTACATCCGGGACCAATGTATTTAAAGTGCAGGAAATGCGGTCAATTCAAAACTGGCAGGCGCATGAAATTGAATGGATGTTTGTGAGGCTTTTTAGGATTAAATAAAGCTTTATGCTAAGGTGGCCGTTCCTTAACATCCTTAAAAGGAGTGTAGGGGGGACAGGGAGGCTGAACGGAGTATCTGCAATATCGGAAAGGGAACCTCCACATTTTTGCGTTGTTTTGGAGGCCTCCACGTGCACATTCCAGAGCATTCCTTTATTCGCACTGGCGTTGAGCCTGTATCACGGCCACAACCTGTAAGGTCAAGGCCACTCCAAGTGCATCGGATAATCCTGTAAGCTAGAATCAGTTTTTATAATCACGTGGTCCAAATGAAGGGCCACATTAAACCCACCTCACGCAAAGCGACTGATTAAAATGCCTTTACCATGGCAAAATTATTTCCACACCCTGTAACTATTCACCCAACAAAGAAGGCGGCAGGAATGAGTAGCCTTACCTGCGCCAGATCGCATAGATGAACGAGGGTATTTTCCAGTAGGACATTGCTCCTTTTCATCCTCAACGGAAGAGAATATGACACGGAGGAGAGGCAGAGATAACTCTTTAGACTGGCGCCTCGAGATTCCGCAAACTTCTTTGACACCCTTTGTAGATTATCCTCCATAAGGCGTTGTTGTATTAGCGCCTCCCTCTGGAGACCACACAGAGGACAGAGATGGTCAGGAGTGTTGATCTCTTGGAGCGTCTCATCGACGCAGGTGTCACATTCACCACTGTCTGATTGAACTTTGGAAAGTGGCTCCCCCAACTCCTTTGCTATGCGGGTTAGACACTTGACCATGGAATTTAGGTCGTTAAAGTGTTGAATACATCGAGAGAGAGTTGGTGTATTCCCCTTTTCAAGGTCTTTTATACTGATAAGTTCATAGAGCTGTCAAAGGCAAGACAAGTTGGTGGAAGTAAAGAGAAAAAATTGCAAAGAAGAGTATGTCAAGAAGCTGCAAATTAATCTACCTGAATTCCATCAAAACACATCTCCTCCATAGAGGTTATTTGTTTAGCCAAGGCGTTGACCTTGAACCGGAGAAATTGGCTCAGCCTATTGGATAGAAAAAAAGGGGTAAAAGAAGCAAGAATGTAAATTATGCCACACAAATCTTACCTTTGATAGCAGGTGCACGTGAGAAAGTTTATTTCGCTGCCCACTTTCTCCTTTGCAGGTTGCTCAGTGTTGACCTCTTCTGTGAAACGTCTCCTACCAACAGCGGTGGGTACCAAATCCAGTAAACTCTCGGCGATACGAGTTAACTCATCGGAAATGGCACTCTTTTGTTTTGCTAGTTTTACTAAAGACCCATTTGGGATGTTGGATAAGGTGTCCTCCTCCCCATCCTTGTCGATGTCATCGTCTACAGTACTATGATTCCTAGGCGAAAGACTTCCAACCAATCGGGAGTCCATTTTAAGGAGTTGAGCAAACCGAAATATTTTATTCTCCAACTTGGCATCATATAAAACACGCTCCGTTCGTGTGAGCTTGAAAAAGGGAAAAAGCGAGGAGAGAAAGGGGTTTTTTCCTACAAAAAAAATAAACTTCTAGGGACACTTGAGCAGGCTTTATGAGTTAAATGATGACGTTTTGATTTTCTCGAGATTAAATAAAATCTTTGCTTATTTTCGCCGTTCTAAAAACGCATAAATTATTCCCAAATTTGGAAAATAGGAAATGAGTAGTGCTTTATTCGTCGTTAATTATCCATTTTTTCTGGAAGAAAAAGAATAACCCTCCGACGAATTTTAAGTCTGATCGTCACAAGTAGCCTCAACCAACGCGGCAGTAAGCCTCTAAGCGCCCAGTGAAGTTGGCTTTCAATTTCTTCTATCTTCCCATTTTCCTTTGGGAGTAAACTTACCAATTTTAGGAGAAACTCTAAGGTATTGACAGCTTCATTCCAGTCTCTCCCGGGTTCCACCGCTTCGCCCTTCTCACTTATGCAGCCAAGACCTCCAGGTTCAATGGGAACGAAAGCCAAGTAGCGTTGAATCAGCCGGGAGACCACTTCATTGGCAATGGTAAAGGTGGGATAGAGTCGCATGAAGATGTTGGGTATGAGGCTCTCGTAGGTGTCTAAAACGTACCGTTGCAAATCTATTTAACCCGACTTTATTTTTCAGCAGTCAGAGTGCGACCCACGGACTCAGCTACCCCCAGGGGAGGCTAGAGCTCGTAGAGGCACCGAGGTTGGAGCTCCAATGCACAAAAGCGTTTATTTGCATCCATTTTAACACCTAAATCGGTACATTAAAACAAAACGAACATTTTTCCCTCACTAAATGTTACAGGCACCGCAACGAGGCTTTCGAGGCACAAATTCACTGAGACATTCTATTCGCTACATTTACCAAAAAAGTACAAAACATCTCTACTCCTTTTGTAAATAAAAAAGAGATTTTATGAAGAAAAGACTTTCAAGTCTATTGTCGTTTTAGCAGGTGCATTACCGGATTTATTTTGCCGAAAAATTTTCAACGCGTAGACAAGAAGACCATCTAGGGTGCCACCTCGGAGAAGGCAATTTCGTTTCCGCAATGTAGACCCGATCTCCTACAAAGCGAGGACATTTAATTGAGCCTAACCTACCGCGCTCACTTTGAATTTATTAGCCAGAGGTGTTGGTGGGCTAGTCGCATAATTGGGTGAGACAAATGAAAAGTCACCACTTCCAACAGGATTTTCTCCAAGGGATGTACTTCTGCTTAATTATCAATAAAGCTGAAAGGGTCAGCGTTGATAGGTAAGTGGAATAAATAATAAGGTAACTCCACATTAGTGATGGCCAAGTCAATGCTTCCCCTAACTTATTTATGAGATGCCCCTGAAATTACACATTGAATAAGATTGATTGTTTTGTCATTTTCTTCATGAAAAACGCCCCAGCAACTTGGTAAGTAGGAAGAGCATCAAATGCCACTGCACTCTTGACGGAATTAAAAAGTTGCATGTACCCTCTTTGATGCATCTAAACAATCAAAGGAGAAGAGTAATTTGCTATCCACGCCTGCAAAATAAGTCAAAATGTGTAAGAAAATAGTGCTCCAGTAAATGTATTCTCTAAAAAAGGGGAAAAACATTCATTTGTCGTTAATCAGGTTTGGATATATTATAGTTAGAACTCAAATGATATAAAATGCTGTGTAAACTTGGGGAGATCTAGTAGCTTTGAACAAATAGGAGATTAATCGTGGTGGACCCAGCAAAACCGACTTCAGTGTCTATTTTCCATAGTTTTTATACGTAATCAACAAGACAAAAGCCTTCAGCTCCACCAAAACTCGTAATTTTGCGTGAGCTTTCAAATGTCAAATGGCAAACCGATCGAAATCGCCAAAATTAATAAGCCTTTGGTAGATTAATCAGTTCATCTGTTTTATAGTATAGCTATGAATTTTTGGGCTTTTACAGAAAAAAAACCCACTGAAATTAATCCCTATTTTGAAAATTTACAAATACAAATCAAGTAATTAAAAGGGGGGAACCAGTGGCAACTAGAACATAAAGAAATAAAACAACTTAATTTAAGTGAGGACTTGTAATTCCACCGATTTTTAAATGTGATTAATAAGTCTTCATAATTAGTAATCTAACTGTTTTTTCTACTTTTTATTGGTGAATTTTACTTAACAACACAATGCGCATTTTTGGGCATGCCAGTCAGGGTGGTGAATCCATTTGTCTCGATGTGTTAGATATGTTGGTCATCCGGTAAATAAAAATGCGTAACATAGTAAGGAAGAAGACGTCTTTAAACAAGCTGGGCCAGATAATTATTCCCTTTTATGGAAGCAGGATGGGGACTCACAAAACCGTCAGGCATGGAAAAAAGAAGGGACTCCTCCGGACTGTCCATGATCATGAGAGCACGAGGGCACCAGGCGTCAGCGGTAACAGTAGACGTGGATCGCGGCAATTGGTTAGGCGGTGTGATACAACTGTCACTTCGCATTTCCGGCATCTGCCTGCCAAGTATCATGATAGCTGCGGCCGCGGCTGGACACAATGACTGGAGGAGTTGGAGACGATCGTAGGAGCAGAGATGAAGGGGAGGAAATGAAATGACCGCCTCCTCCTCACCACCCAGTGGGGAACGGGCAACCTGTTTCCAGACCTCGCTGACATTTGCAACGCTGTGGCACATAAACACATTAAAAGAGCATACCAGGGCAACACTATAAATGTCACCAGCCTTGGGTTTCAAATTCCGGGAATAACTATGACGGCTGGGGGTAATGCGATGGCAGTTTACTAACTAACCTCCCACATTTAGGACTGAAGCTATGCTATGTAAACATTTCACCACAGAAATCTTTTTTCGCGTCATGTGGTGAAACGAAGTCGCCAAGTTTACATTGAAATGGAAGCACAATCGTGGACGATACGTCAATCTGTTAGGGACGTGCCAACAGGAGTGTTTTAGCTAGAACAAGGAATGACAAGAAGTCTCAATAGAAGAAATGGCGATTTAGGGCATTGCTACAAGTTCATGAGCGAAATGTGTACAGCACCGAATAAATAGGTTTTTGTTTAGATAGATGGTAGAATTTGTTCAAATCCTTGTTTAGCTCAAGCATCCGATGCATTTTACCGCTTCTAGCACTTTTGACTCCTTAAAGTGTATCGTCACAGCCCAACTTTAGAATTTTAAATGGGAGGGTTGGGCTGAATTAAAGACTGTCAACATTGTGCGACGTTTCGTGGGTATTCAAGGACAAGTGTTCGTTAGAGGGCACTTCACTTCCCACAGATTAACAATTAAGGTATGAGCCTGTATTTCGTGAACTTGGTAAGATAAACAATGCACAATACCTCCTTTCAAGAGGCACAGTAAGGCAACTTTGAGATGTTTCTTTAGAAAACCGACAGAGGTGACGCAAGATGCTTGTTTTACTGGGCTAGTGGGTAACAACTCGAAGGCTAATTTAGGAGGAAAGAAATGCTTCCTCTACAAAGTTACACTGCCCACATCTGCATACGCTAATAACAAAACCAAATACTCCGTATTTTTTCCCTGTTAGAGACAAAAATACACGCAAGAAGAACACAGCTACATCCAACTAGTAAGTCAATGCAGAGGCTCAGTTTAGCCACACGCCTGAATCACCTGGATCCATCTAGATCTGGATTTTAGAATTCGCTAGGTGCATTAGGAACTGAGCTATAGCAATGTTAGAGGGGCGAAAATAAATGCCATCTGAGGGGAGGAGGACTATTTACACCAACAATTTGTGACCTACAAGTGGAGTAGGTTATCTTGTGATCGCGCAGGCGTCTTCGGCACTCCTGATTGATCATTGGTGATTGTACAAGATGGTGGGATTTCACAACTTTTTTCTGAGCTCCTCTGAAAGAAGAATGATATATATAACATTTCATATAGTAGATCACTTACCCGATTAAAGTTTTAATTCTGTAGAGAGGGGAAAAGAGAAAGAAATGTAGATACATTAGGTTTTTAAGTCACTTAAATATAAAAAGGATGAATAATTTCATTTCTGGGGAAACAAATTTCTTGTCTAACTACTAGTATTTGTTAATAGGGATATATGTATAAACAACATGCAGAAGAAATTTATGCCCAAAAAGCTGTTTGCATTAGTTTTATTTATACTTGTATGGAATACATTCTTTTTAAAAATAGCGTCACTACAAAATGTTTGTTTTAGTGATTACAGACGCTGCGTTTTTCTCAAAACTCAGAGACTGCGTGCTGAACCGAAGCAAGGTTCCTTTCTGTTCTTGTGATATAGAGAGATGGGAAGTGACTTCAGCTCAACGCATCACTTCCTCTGTTTTTGATTGAGGGTCAGTCAGAAACACGTTTGTGATTGGAGCGGCCGACTTTATGCTCTTTAATTTATGGTATCCCCTTTATACACATTTTTGTTAGTATTTCCTTCTTTTTCCCGTCAGGACTATTCATCTAAGTAAAGGATAACTCAAGAGAGTTTGTTGCTAAATGCACACTCTTAGTTGAGACAAAACCGCTCCTGCTTATAACTGAAATTTTTGGCCTTCCTACTATAATTCAAATGAGTAGTATAACAGACCCATCTTGCAATCTTTGTATGCTGCACATAGGTGCTTCGATACAGCTGTTTCCCAGTTTGTGCACTTCGTTGAGTAAATTTCTGCAGACAGGCAACTATTCTCGCCTTCGCGGTTGTACCGGCTGCTCCAGCCGCCTCGCGACCGTAAGTAATGTCGGAATGATGCCATTCAGCTGGAGTCACGCAGAAGATTGAATCATCCAGCCCGGACACCTCAAATGGGGAACTCAGACTCGCGGGCAATCGGGGATCCAGAATTGAAGCCGTTTTATCCCAATGTCCAAAATGATACATATGGCTTATAACTGGAAAAAGGTAAAAAGAGAGCAGCTAAACGACAGTTGTTGACAAAGGCTAGTTGATAAATCTAATCGGTTCAGATTAGGTGTGGAGCTCGCTGAAAATCTACGCCTCGTTAAAGTGCCCCACGTGCAGGGTACTTTCAGCCCTTAATGGACCTTAGCTAATTAATCACTTTAACCACCACCTTTACCTAATGGAATGGCAGGAGTTGTGCTAGATTCACTTTTGGTCATGAGGGTGGTTGCCGAATCCACCCTGGGAGAGCATATTTCCCGTTGCTCCGAGCCGCCGTCACCTTGACAGTACACATTGCTGGGGCTTAAATGAGTCTTCCCTTCGGGGGACTCCCTTTGGGCTGCAATGACAAGGCGAGGGCTGAAGCCGCCCTCTTGATTTTGCACCTGTAAATCGAGGCGTGCTCCATTGTCTTCGAAGACTCGATTGTACTGGTCAAAATTGGCAGAGACATACTTTTCTGGAAGCTCCCTATTTCCTGTGTTCTCGGTTTCTCCACTTGCTGGTAGCATAAATATCTAAACGCAAACAAGGAAGTGAATTGAAATGTGCCCTACTTCACGTGTTTTTTGACTTTCAAGTACGACACGCTTTTGAAAGGTTTGTCGATACTTCTTCCCATTTATTATAAGCTCTTCACAGACAGTCTCCTCTTGGGTGCGGTGAAATGGATCGGCTGTGGAATCGTTTTGTGCTTCCCTGAGCCTAAGGACATTAGGCTCGGAGGAGAATGGCACCTCTATTAGCTACAAGGGAATAATGCATGGTGTTTTAGAAGGATCCTTTATCACGTCCAATTGTCAAACGCTATATTTGAGGGTCTTGGCACAAACCGGTGGCACCAGCATTCAATCAACAGTCGTCTAGCACGTAGGAAAACACCTCACTTACATGTTTGCGCCCTAGCTCGTTGCCTTGGGTACATTTCGGGTTGTGGGTTTGAAAGAAGGCCTGCTGTAATTCACAGGTGGCATTGGCAACGTCTCTTCGCATCTGTTCCACAGATGGAAGGACTAAAGGACTTTGGGTCTCTTCTGACAACCGCATCATTACATTGGATGGGGCACTTTCACCACCTGGCGGATTAGATCTTGCGGCGGAAATGTTAAGTGTGGCCATGGTGTGCTATAAAGTTCGACATTAGGAGGACATATAGAACCACAGGTGTGGATGACGTATAAAAATGAAGAGAGAAGATACGAATCACTTTTTATGAAGTCCTCAATTCCATCAGGCAAAATTTCATTGAACCCTATCAAGGACAAACTAAGACCTTTTGTGTGGCGCCTCTCAAACACTGCCGGTAAGTTGGACTTTAGCCCGACAAGGAAGAAAAAAATGCTTGTTCTCCAGATCCAAAAGCATTTTCCACGAGCCTCAAATCAGAAGCTCTTAGTTCTCAAAGACACTTTGAGGTGGGATTATAAAAGAAGCATCTCAATTAATGCATTTTCGAGTTGGTAGGCATGGCAACCAGATGCGATGGGAGGGAGCGTAGAGACTAAGGTGTCACACGTGATCAAGATTTAAGATCCAACTGGTATTACACAAGTTCAGCAAAACATGACAGCAAGCGACAAGTCATTTTATGCCAATTCGTAGTGGATTCAACTGAAATTAAATAACCCCACCTTTTGTTTTACTGAATAAAGCAAGGCTGTTGCGTTTCAGGGCACAAACTAGAAGCCGCATTGGAATGAGGCGGGAGGTTACTTAGCACTTTGTCTGTGGGCAACGTCGAAGCTTAAATCGCTGGGTCTTTATAAATGGTGTGTGTTGGAAAAGTGAATATAATCACGACCATCACTCGCTGGCATCCAGCCAGTGGATTGAAGCGTTTGTACAAGTGAATATGCGCATATTTTATGCGGTCGTCTTCCGTCGGGACCGACCAAAACAATTATGACATTTCGCTTCCGGCATTGCTTCCCGACACAGATGAAGCCTGCATGTAAACAAGCTGTTCCTGGCCTCCTATTCAAAAACAATACACGCAACAATGCTGGATCTATCAGTAAGCACCGATCATTTTTTGAGGAGGAAAAGAGGCAGTATGAGATTAGGCAGCATGAAAGGCCTCACAAACCACAACCTAGTTTGATGATTTGATGGGGCAATAAAATTTGTGGTGAGGGACGCCTCGCAGGCGCACTCATTTGCACTGTTTTCAATCAAACTCGAAACTATGTAAAATTGCAACATTCTTCACCATGTTTTTGCTTTTCATTCACATCAACTCGGTTTTTTTTTTTGATTTCTGAAAAGACTTCGAACTTAAATTGCCACATAAAGTAACGTATTCAACTTTATTACTTCGTACGACCTAAAAGGTGGCTTTGAAAGGAGTTAACGTCAATAGTAATGGCAAATTTAAGAAAGTAGATGGAAAAATTTGGAATTCACGCAACATCGGTGGAGCAATTCTTCCCCAAATCCTTAAACAGGCACAAGAATATATTAAAACAAAATGACACGATTGCAAAATGCCTTATCTCATTTAACGAATTCTAACGATTACCTTACCTAAGCCGAACAAAAGAAAAATATTTTACCTCTCGCTTTAAGAATTTGTTTATCCGAACTGTACACATCAGATAGGGAAAGCAACTTACTGGAGATGGGGTTAGTTGTTTTTACGTGAATCTAGACAGATAACATTAAGGAATTCAGTTGAGTGTCTTTTGCAATTGCAATCGGCGAATCTGTGCGTTTGTGTTTGTGCCCTAGACTTCAGCCTTTCGTGCGCCAGTCCAATTGGCCAACAATTTTGTAGATTACGCACTGCAATGACCAATCAACGGTCAGCGTGTCACGTCGAGTGCGTGCCAGCTGACGGCCTGTTACACCGCGGTATTTGTGTTCGTGTGTGTGCGTAGTTGTGCGTAAGTGCGCACTGCTATTGCTGCCGCCATACGGGGCTTAGTATTCGGACGCGGGATAAATTGTCATCTTGTTTAAAATTATTTTGAGGACCGGTAGTACAGGTAAACACTGCAACCCCACACACTTAATGGGCCAACTGTGCGGATATACAGTGCCGAAAGGAGAACAGGTGCCTCCCACGCTGATTCAGGTGATTAGGCAAGGCCTGCCGACGGACAGCCTGCAACGAGGACGGAATGTCCCATGAAGGGGGGAGGGGGTTGATGCATGCTGCCGACTCACCGTTACGACAGCGCACGCGTGCGCAACCCCGACATTGTTCACATATTTTGACAAGCACGACCCCAAACTGTCTGCACTCGCATGGACGAGGCATCGTCATTTGACAGCAAAATTCTGTTAAATTCCTTCGTTAATCGCAGTTGTACCAGAGGGCTCCGTGATCTGGACTTCACCATCCACTTTTAATCCCGACTGACAGTCAGCAACGGCCCGATCCAACAGCAGTCCGTCAGCAGCGAGACTGGCAGCCGAGCAACCCGATCGCAGTTTCAATGCCACCCCCTCTCCACCAACCAACACGGCTATTCAGAGAAGACCAAGTAATTAAAAATGCTGGATTAATGCATGTGAATGTGGTGTCTTCCTAATCATGAAATTGCCAGCAGAGAGGGTGGGGGATCGACTACTCCCACTCAATCGTGGCCGGCGGTTTTGCAGTCATGTCGTAGAGAACGCGCGAAATTCCGGCCACTTCCTCGGCTGCCTTTACTATCTTTTCAACAACCTAAAACGGAAACACACCCTACTTTTAAAATATCCTTAAAAGGAAAGCTTTAAAAACCTTTGTCTCATCTTCTAGGACCGATTCCCAAGGCTTAATTTATCTATGGCACGAATGCTGCGAACCCACGTCCACGCACCTGAAGCGGTAGGTCAACACCAGGCATAGCAGGCAGACCCGTCATGAAGTCGGAGGTAATGAATGGCCTCAACACAACCGAGCGAAGGATGGAGGAGGCGGCCATCATGTTGGCGGGATCACGGTCAAAGTGGATTGGGATAAGCACAACGGGTATTTGAGCCACACGGCGCATGCATCCTTCCTGCAACAACACGGCGTTCACCCTCGCGTCCACCTCCCGCAGAGTCTCAATAACCGGCTCGCGGAGGTAGGTCACAGTGACGTCGCTCACCGAGAACTTTATCTGTGATCCAAATGCGAAGACCACTCTGTAGGATTGGAAGAAGTAAAAAGGGCATTTTAGGGAGTCAAACAACATAAAGACTCATGCTTAGGCTTTTGGACAAAGTTAACAGGACTAAAACCTAATCGGTCAAAGGTCAATGCGGAAGAGGTTATGCAAGGCATGAAAGACCGCGCAAGGCAGTGTTGGAGATGAGCATAGGCGGCATACTTGCACAAACACCTTCTGTCACACCATTTGGTTGCACAAAACACGTCTATGAAGGCAGCTAATTTTTATGCAAATCTATTCACCCACAGTCACCTCTCTTGCACACACACGCATACACACACACAGAAAAGACTCAAAATACGATGGCAGGCACAATGACACCGGTGCGGTGAGATAAAGTGGATGACCATCTTTGCGTGTGCAAAATGAGATTTGCCGTTTATTAAACATCGGTTTGGGCGGTCCCTTTTTTGGACTAGGAGTTGAGGCAAAAAAAAGGATCCTTTCACAGCCAAAACAGGACGGTAGGCCATGGCAACTATTAGATGGGCAGTGAGCAGCACAGCCTAGCCCTACTGACTATTTTTGGTAAATTAGAGCCGCGTACAATGGCGCACTGAGCTAATTTTGGTGGTGCCAGTAGGAAAGAGGGACAAAGGAGATGATGTAGTCGAGTCGTAAAGAGTACAGCGAATTGGATTTAAGAATTTATCCCTCATTTGATCGAGGTTAGGAATGCTTCCCAGCTTCCCTAATTAAAAGGGAGCCCACACACACTAGCACGCTTTCACTTATGTCCACAATATTGTCCGAATTGCAAAGACAAGCAATGGTGATTTACTAACGCGCGGTGGAACGAAAGCGGTGTACTGACATGACTTCTGCCTGAGAGCACAAGCTGGGAGGAAGGGGTTTTAAGGGAGACCACTTTAAGGCGTCTGATGAGACTCCATTGCTCTCCGATAATACATGCCAAATTTTGATATGGCGGTGGATAAAGGCACTAGGCATGCCATCAAATGTGGGGCCACGGAGTGAGTTTAGTCATGTGGCACCATCAGAAAAACAAAATTAATTTCCACACCAACCTGTTTATATTGTGACATATGCGGGGAATGATTTGAGCTATGAAGAAGAGAGAACGCCAGTCGGGTTCCTTGTCTGACGAAACGACGCAAACGTAGTTGTAGGACCTGCAGTCACCCTGCCAACATGATGTAATAAAAAGACAAATTGCCATCCTTCTCTGTCTCTTCGTGGTGTGAGTTAAAGGAGAAATTGCACACACAGTCAATGCATATACCGTAGGTTAGCAAAATGAGTAGACTTACTTGAACACCGACGGAGCGAATGGGCAAAATTTGAGCAGCAAGAGCCCCGCCAGCGGTGATCGCGTTAAGCCTTCGCTGCTCGTCTGAATTGATGGCAGAATTAATCTTACTCAACAGAGCGTGCGGCTAAAAAAGAAGTCAAGCACCCAAGTTCAACAGTACTAATAGATGTTACTTGAAAAAACAAAGTAGAAGTAATTTGCCTTCTGTGACATTGCCGAATAGCCCGCTATCATTTTGATTAGACTGGTGGTCTCCGGAAAGTCACGTTCTACAAATGGCTCATTGGCACAAAGAATACGAACAGCTAGACCGGGTCCGGGAAAAGGATGACGTTCCACAACCTCCTCGGGTAAACCAAGCAGTCGGCCAATAGAGCGCACCTCATCCTTATGGAAATCAGCTAAGGGTTCGATCACCCGACCCTGCAAAAAACCGTGCCGAAATACGTACTCCGTTTGCCGTCATCGACAGAGTAAATGATAGAGAGCCAGTTGTTTGACACCAACGGCGTGAGGTCACAAGAGCATCCAACTTACCTCTTGACTGAGCTTCTTGACAAGGTCCGAAACATTATGGTGAGTTTTGATCAAATCAGCTTTTTTGGTGACAGATGTAGACGCTGATTCAATGAGATCTGGTCGCAGGGTTCCTGAAGTTACAAAACCGTACCAATTAGTCGGTTAATGCTAAATGCATTCAAGAAAATTTGGAAAAGAAGTGAAGCCATAAATAGCCCACGCAGTGAGTAGCGGTTAGAATAATACCTTGACAAAAGAGGAACTCCTCTGGATTCAGTTTCATGTCCTGCCAAGTCTCTTCAGCCACTCGAATAAAGACGTCCCCAATAATCTTGCGTTTTTCTTCTGGATTGACGACATGCAAGTTGAGAGGACCGATGGGAATGTTGCGAATCTCGTGGTAGGGCACAACTCCTCCATGAATGACCTTAGGAGACAAATCGGCATTATTTTCATTATTGTCCACCTCCATTGCCCTAGGATGTTCCGCAGTCTCTCCAGCAGCATTCGCTCCTTGAGTTGCTTTACAAAGGAGACTGGCTGGCGCCAGTGCTGAGGTGTCTACAGGCACTTGATAGGTGGTCACACCAGAGTAGAAGCGTAATGAGGCATTCACATACTTCACTAAAAAGATATATGTGATTAACCAAAAAAAGAACAAGAAACAGGAATGTGCGATTAAGCAATAGATATACTTAGATCTCAACATCATTTCATGAGAACACCAGGTCGGAAATAGGTTTAAAAGTTATGCATCGAAATTGTAAGCTATGGTTAGCCACTATATCGCATTCTTAATTGCATCAGTACTTAGCATATGCTTTAAGGCATTAAGAATCCCTTGAAAATGGACGACAGGTTGTGCTTGGGACAAAAGATATAGAGGCGATTTGATTAATAGTGAATTGCCATCTGCAGACCGATTCAGCCTTCAAAATGAAGCTTTTTCATGAAGATTACATAGTCCAAAAAACGAACAGAACTAATAGCCACACGGGGAAGGGATGACATCAAACGAGGTGCATAATTCGCTAAACATGAAAACTAACATACCACTAAGACCGAGTTTGCTTAGGGCTTCCAATATCGACTCAGATTCATTTTTCCGCAGGAAGCCATTGTTAATATGAACGGCACAAATCTGTTCCGGTTTGAGAGCCTTCTGTGCAATAGCAGCGCATACAGTTGAGTCAACACCTCCACTGAGTAGAAACTGGAAGGGCGCAAAATATGACCAATGAGACCGTGAGCAAAGATGCTTCAGTAGATGGAGCAGTAAGACTAGCTATCTACTACAGGGGGAAGATTTCAAATCGCATTTTAATTAGAAGTAACGAATACTCAATCACGGGGCAAGTGAGATAAACTCAAAAACCAGAGATACAAAGTGACCAAGAGTTGGGAATTTTGACCTTTAAAGTGCTGCCCTAAAGTATCAGAGAAAGCGATATTACAAGGCGAAACTTTGGCGCTGTCATTTACCTCTACCCAGTTGATTAAAGCAAGATAACTAAAGATAGGATTAGGATTTAATTGATTGAAAAATGATGTTTTTTAGCCCCAATTTGGATATTAGTTGCAGAATGATAAAAGCCTACCAAAACTTTTCTTTCTCCAACCACGTTTTGAAGGTGTTCGATACACGAATCCAGGCGGTCCTCCACTCGAAAGTTTGGCGTAAAACCAGCAATTTTAAACAAGAAATTTGATAGTATATCTTTTCCTTTTGCTGTTAAGTCGACTTCCGGATGAAACTGAACCCCATAAAGGTTAAGTTCGGGTTTTGACATAGCTGGAATAAGAAAAGTCTGGCAGTCCTACCAAAACAATGTACTGAAGTCATTAGCCGGCTGCCAGCAATTCAAGCCACCAAAAATTAGTTAATGCGCAAACATGATGTAATAAATGAGTGTAACTAAGGTAAATGAAACCTATAGAGCAAACAGAAATTATGATCAGAAAGAGCAAAAAGATTTTTGTTTACGGTGAAACCGAATAAAGAGTCAGGCAGAAAAATTTCACACAAAACTCAACGGAAAATAAGCACAAATGAAAACCACCAAAACGATAATACAAGTAATTAAACAGAAAAATTTCTTCAAAGACATACCAACCACATAGTCATCAAGAACCGCAATAGTTAAAAAACCCTCAGCGATAACCGTGCACCGGTCCTCGTGGGTTAAAAGCACAACCTCCTCGGATTGAAGACCGCTAAACGGACAGCAGATAAATGTACAAAACGCCCTTACCAAAAAAGAGGAGACGATGTGTCCAAACGGATTGTAGATTGTCCATCTCTACGCGTATGAGCTTTGTCGACTTTACCACCGCTAAGATAATTAATCAGCTGCAAAATTTAATATCAGTGCTCAAAATACCTGCATCCCATAACATATCCCCAGAACAGGTAAGCGACCTTCAAGTATTTTACGGTCGAAAGCCAAATTATCACTGTCCACTACCGATTCCGGGCCACCAGAGATTATTATAGCTCTGAGATACAAGCGTCAAATGAAAAACTACTTATAGCCTTTTTCCAAGATATCATCCAAAGAACTGTCCAAGGGCAGGATTTCTGAATGAACATTTAACTCACGCACTCGTCTATCAATAACCTTCGGGCATACAAGTAATTACAACTAACCAAACAGACCTTGCAATATTGCGCACCGGCATCAAGTATAGCGACATTCCCATTCATGACGCACAGCTATTCACACGACGATTTAAAAAGTGTGCAGGTTGTTTATTCCTTTACTTCATGTGCTGTTTAAAAAGGAATAATTTCAATTTGATAGCTACGCAGTAATTAAGTGAATTGTTTAGCAAAATTTGTCCTTATAAATTACAGTCTTAGTTTGGTGTCTTTTAATGTATTTGATTGAGTGACCCGCCGAATGTTTTTTACCCACTAATCCTCATTACTAATGCTTTCTAAAACTTCTTTAAAAATAATTTGTTACTAAAGTTAGGCAGTAAGAAAAATATCTGCACAAAAGCGAGCAGGTTTTAAAAATATTTTTTACAAATTAAGCAGTAAATCATTAGAAAACTCTGTGGTTTTCGTCTAAGATTTATTTTGTTTTGACCTATGCGCTAAAATATATTCGATTGGATTGTTTTTTGGGACCTATCCATTACACTCCTTTGGCGATTCTCTCAGAATTTATCACCCGTGCCAATTTTCCTTATTTAACGATAATATAAAAGATCGCCTATAAAAGCGAAGAGCAAATTTATTTTAGGAGCGTCCTACTTTCACCACTTTCTGATTAAATTGTCTCCAAAATTCTGCCACAAGTAACAACCCCTTTCACCCCCTTGAACGCATTCGACCAGCACATTTGTTTACGAATTATTGTCACAATTAATGGCATTTGAACTTTCACATGCAGCTACTTGTTGATGCCCCTGTAGGACACCCATCAATAATAAACGTTCTAATTTTCGCACAGGAAGAAAATTACGCAATTATTTTGTTGCTCTAAAATGCCTACAGCGCTTAGTGAGAAAAGCTGATTTAGTTCATTGCCGGCATTCTCCACTAACCTTAACGTAACGCCCGGATCTTGCCAAAAGCTGAACACTTCTACCACACCTGCTCCTAGTAAGTTAAAAAAAGAAAAAAAAATTGATGCCACTGCGGAGGTCAACCAGTGAAAAATCAGGAGGTGAACTCTGCCGATTCGGTTCATCTCTGTAGGGGCCCACTGTCTAACCCGAAGATTAATCAATACCACGTGGGGAAGTAGGTGTCGCCCCATCAATGCCCACCCGTGAAGCATGAGACGTGATGACATTGAAAGTGAATTAAGAAGACGTCTGCTTGTACTCTTCCCTGCTTCCCATTCCCAAGTAAATCCAGAGGAGAGGACCAAAATTGTGGTCTTCGGTCTGCTGCTAGACGATATTAAATTGGGGAGTGAAGAGGAATTGGACATATGTCTAAGCATTCTAAGTAACGACGCCCATCTTCTAGCCGCTGTCAAGTCAGTTCTCGTCTCAGCGTCATTCAGTGGAGGCATGGGAGGCCACTTAACAGAGTCAATGTCTCTCAAGGTGATGCAATACTCCAACGCAATCCAGCTACTGGCAAAATTGGGTGTACCAAAAGTGCAGTTCCATGGAGTGCATTGTACAACCTTCTTTGAGGTTGGCCATCATCGCAAAAGTATGTCAGTAGACCTCTACATAAGGCAGTTTCTACCCAAATTTATAAGGAACATTATGAACACTTCGGAGCGTTTTATGCTGTACACCCTTCTCTATCCCATTGCCCTCACCCTATTTCAGCAAAAAAATGCCTTCCAGTGCCAATCCAGAGATCGCATGGTGGCCAGTGTCGTAAAGGGCAGTGTGGAGCTAATTAGACCCCTAAGAAAGGCACCCCCGAACCTGATACCAGAAACCAAGAAGTAAGGCACAATCCCGCAACGTTCAAGCACTTCTCGTGTAATTCAAAATAAAAACAGACATGCTATCATTATTGAGTCCTCTTGATGTGAATGGGGAAAGCTCGTCATTAAAAATGGATCCAAGTGTCTCAGTTGATACCATCATCCTAGTTACCCTTAGAGTCTCCTGATGGATGACAAAATAGGCAAAACAAAAGCCGCAACAGCAACAACGGAGCATCGTCTAGGAATGCATCAATCGAAACTAGTGATGATTGCCCTAGACCAAGAGTGCCACGGTTGAAGTTGTTCGTCACAGTAAGAAGGATAAGGGCTAGACCTAATTAACTTGCGCACACACACACACACACACCACCTATCCTGTCAAGAGGTGGAAGGGGGGTGGGGAGGGAGGAGATTAACGCATCATTCTGTCAACGAGCTATTAAATAAAAAGGAAAAAAGAAGCACTTAATGCAATACCTGAGTAATAAAAACTTCAATTCGGGTGCATTGGTAAAAATAAAACAAAAGCGCCACACGAGCGCCGTAGATATTCGACACATATACAAGGGCATTTGAGGGTTCGAAAGAATCAGAATTTCTTTTCCTCTTTGTTTGTAGAATAATGAGGATGAGAGAAGAAGGGGGGGGGAGAATTTGTTTGGAACATAAGGAAGACCTTTTACGCGAAAGAAGGGGCAAGGGAAGGTGAGAGGAAGAAGTTAATGCAGGGAGGTGTGTGCAAAGCGATGCAAGGCAGAGAGAAAGACTCACACAAGGCGGTGATGGTAAAACAATGTGCTGATTGAGGGTCCGTATTGTCCTCCTCACGTGAAATTAGCATCCAGCAGGTGAAATGGAGTACGGAACGATAGATAACATCTCAAAGGTGGATGCAAGTTAGAAGTGGGATTCACGTGGTCCTTCCTTGCTGGAAGATTTTGACAAGTTCGCACACCCGGGAGTGTCGGTTTGCGTCGCGCTCAATGACCGCGCTGGCGAATTTGGTCTACAAAAGCCATTAAAACCCGATTGAGGTGAAAGTGTAGAGGTAGGGGCATGATAAGTTGATGATTGCAAAAAAGTAGGGGGAAGACTTTAACCACTCACTCCTAGCTTGTGACATCAGGTTGTTTGTAAAAGAAAACAGTACTAATAGGCATCATTTGATTGACAAGTTCACTTTTTTACTGCCTTAAAAGAACTCAAACTGAATTCATAATGCACTAATTGTGGTCTAGCCTTCAAAGCGGCGCTATAATCCCTAAACTAATTTAAAAACAAGGTACAATAAGACAGAATTAGTCGGGTGATAGCTGCCACCAAAATGGAGAGAGGAAAAGGGTCACGCATTCGTTAGTGCAGGTGAGGGTTAAATTAGTGAGTAGGGTGTGTGAAAACAGCAACAACATTGACCACACGCACACACACAGAGAGAGAGCGCGGGAAAGCATGCAAGCAGTAGGCAAGAGAGCGTGCGAGACAACATTGACACACACACACACACACATGAGAGCATTACCCTGCCTTTATCACTTTGAGGTGTAGCATTCTTTTGAGGTGTGGGTCGCAAACGCACAGCTGGATAAGGCTCAGATTCATCCAAAGGCGCAATTTTTGATTTTTGTGACTCAATGCGAGTACGAAGGTTCACTCCCAACGTTGGTGACAATCGAGGCGCCTTCCCACTACCATCTTCCACTTCCACTAGTCTCGAGGGGGGAGGGGTCACCTTTTGCGTGACAATGGGGGTCCGAATAGGAGTAGCGGTTGACGCTGTTGAAAACTCCACAGGCATAGATATCGGCCGATTAGAAACCTTGTGGGATAATTCTTTTACCTGCTCATTGACTTCGAACGCACGATTGTGAGGAGCCTCATCACTAATTGACAACCAGGTGTGTTCTTGGTCCTTCTCTTCATCACCTTGGGACGACATATTCTGACGTGACGTCTCATGATGAAATGTCTCACCTTGCTGTAACGGCTTTGAAGGACTGCTAAACAATGAAGCGATTGTGGAGGCTTGAGTGAGGGATTTGTGTGTGGCATTGATGAAGCGATTTCAATGAAATAGTAAGAAAACAATACAAGGTTTTTTACATTGCCGGTGACCACGTGAAGATGTGACCATATCTACCAAGCACAGTCTGTTGTACTACAAGGTCGCGTAAATTATTTACCGACATTCATGTCATGCAAATGGCATAAAACCATCCATGCAGTGTCGACTATATCACGAACAGGGGTAAGTACTCCTATGCAGTAAAATTGATGAAAGACCTTCAATAAAAAGTACGTCTACAAAAAGCGATGGTTACGAGCAAAGAAACTGCGGCACCCGGTTGGTAATATTACTAGCCAAAGGCGTTAGTATAGGATACATGAAGCAAAGGCACTCAAACATAATAAGTGGTCAAGGCAACAAGGCGCTGTCTGAAAAGGGGGCATATTAAGGAGGATGCGATAACTAAGACACTCCAATTAAGTGGAGTTACGAGAGCGCCAATTTGTAGGTCACAGGCACAAAAATACTAATAATTGTTTTTCAAACGTAGCTTATTAAATTACCTCTAGTTTTATGGCGTGAGCTACTTTATTCAAACCAAATGAGTGCATGCACAAGCCCAATTATCTCCGGGCAACGAGTACAAACAACGCATTCCGCTCTTAAAGTGCGCACGCTGCTTACTTGCTTATGTACTGTAAAAGTGAGTGAACAAATGAACTTCAAATTGCCAGCGGTCTTTTAGTGGATGAGTGAATGACTGACTGTGTGGTGGACAGATTAAATAGTGTAAGCACAGTGCGATAAAACAACTCACACTTCCTTCATTTCTCCAGAACCTTCCTGATCGTCGTCATTAAAACGGATTCTTTCAGCAGTGAAGCTATCATGACTTTCCTGAGAAAGCAGTTTCATTTTTGAGTCGGAGACGTCGGAAGAAATATCACTATTGATAGACGAGGAGGATCGTGGGCTATGTGACACCTCCTCCGCACTACTTTCACATTCCGAGGAAGAAATTTTGACAGAAGTTCTGGGCTTTGGAGAAACCAGCAGCGGCGGAGGCGAGCTACCTCCGTCCTCTTCGCCAATGCAATTGAGAGGAGAAGTAGCGGCTAGGGAACCGATGGAATCACCGGTATCGAGTTGACTTGCGCGTGGTCGATGTTTACGCTGTCGATTAAGGCGGATTCGAAGCCTTGCGCCTTCCATGTAGGAGTCCTGAATCGGAACACCACTGCCTTCTTGACTTCTACGACTAAAAATAACAAAGGATTGACGGGGTAGTTCTACCATTTTACGGCTTTAGCAACCGGAGGTCATAATACACAATAAATCACACATGTAACACGTTATCCGGAAATGAAATACATGTATATCAAAGGACAAGACCGATAACCTTTAGTCATTTTATAACTTTTATATTTTGACACATCCAACTTTTGAGTAGCCGTCGCTTTCGAGCCCTCAGTGCTCGTCATTTTGGACTACATGTGGCAATGAGGGGTACAAAGTGTGACTTTGTAGAAACCGTTCTGCTAACCACAAAGGGAGCATGTGACAAAACTTCTAAGCTGTCTGCCTACTGATTTGTCTGGGGAGGCTCTTAAAATTGCATCACCAGATATTGAGGGTAAAAACGGGTATTCATCATCAGGTCCAAGTCCACCAGATGCCTAGGCTCTTGTCTAGTTTGCTAGTCTTTGTGGAGGTCACTTTGCACACCAGTTCATAGGACTGACCAATCTCCTCGTTACCAGATAAGCATTTTCTTCTATCCAACCCGTCTCCATTGAGTTCACGCAGAAGAGTAGATTTTGCTTTGACATTCACAGCTTCACCCATTGTGCCTACCTCTAGAAAACACACCGTACTAAGCCTTTTTGCCCTTGCACACCCCTGAATGAGCACACGATGATTTCATCCTTTAAACTAGCCTAAAATTCTTCTTTGAAATTCCACCATGATGATTTCATCTAGTGGATCAAACATGTTGGCGACAGAAGGTCATTTGTCTGTGAGCCAGGTTTATAGGGTCACACGCCGTAGAAGTACCTAATCAAGTAGACTACGAACAGCTTACCCTCAGGCAGGACACACGGTTAGAAAAACACTGGTACAACAAGTAGCAAAAGGGCCTACTCGAAGTTTCTTACAAAAACAACAACTTTTTTCTGAAGCAATCACGTGCCTAATTGGAGGCGAGGTCTACAACATGGAAAGGCAAAAAAAACTAAAACCAGTAATTGGGTCAGTGAGCAATGAAAATCTTGAAAATGAAAAGAAAGATTAGTTAACAACTGATGCAACTTGGTAGAAACGAGGGCGAGACTTTGTGATGACCTCCGCAAAAAGGTAAAAATGAGCCTAAACTTTGCAGTGAATGCAAAATTACAAGGTAAAACGGTGAAAGGGGAAATGAACACTAAAAAATGAGAAAGGAATTAATGGACTAAGCGCAGTCACAACATAAACAGGTAAGTTGGCTAAAAGATAGCTAAAACTTGGAAAAAAAGAAGAGCCTAGAATTGGGTATCGTAACTACAGGAAAAAAGCACAATCCTGCAGAGACAAGACAAGGACATTCTCCCACTTTCGAGGTGTGCACAATGTTAAAGTGAGAAGTGAAATGACAAAGTCTCTAACCACGAACCCCACGGTCGAAAACGACCCAGGCGATAAAGAACCAGGAGTAGTGTCACCCGAGGCGATGGACGTGTGCTCTGTCGCCATCATGGGTGAAGTACCGCATCGGCGAGCGCCTCCACGAAAGGGCAATTGAGGTCTGGCATTCAGCTTCGCCGCCAGCTCTTCCTTTAAATAACGGCATAGAAGACGATTATTAGTAAACTAAAACTCTTGAATTAGGTAAGAAGAATGCAGCCAAGCCGGAGCAATTTACACAAAATGCATTAAAGCACCAAAAATAATTATTTTGGAGGGAGGTGGGGAAGACAACTGAATGCACTTTCCCATAAAGGGAGAGAGGAACGAGGTGCTGTTAAAGCAACACACAAAAAAAAACATTCACTGGAAGTAAGACCTCGACGGCATTGAGCAGTTCATCTACCTGTCACGGGAGACAATGTGTCACACTGTATCTGGTTTTCGCATTGCCAATAAAACAACAATTTAAGCAGTGCAACATTTCTTTGTTAAGAATAGCCTCTCAAGGAAGGAGGTCTTGCACAAACACAATATTATAAACACTTCCATTCGAGTGAGATTTGTGTAGAATCAACTCATCGTAGGTTAGCGAGGATGCAATGTTTGATCCATTCAGAAACCCAAAACGGAGCATAAATAAGTGCACAACGACTGAAACACTCAAAATAAACAAAAAGATATAAATACCTGTAGCATAAAAAACAGCATACCAACCACAGAAAAAGACACAACAGGCTGTCAAACACGTCTACCATATCCGATTTGGCCGATGCGGCCTGGGTAGAGACCATCTGTCAACCACGGTGTCACGAAAATAAACACTAAACTGAACCTCGACTTGGCAAAAAAGGCTCCCATTGTATGTATCTTGAAAAATGATGGATTGATTGCCGTTTTTTATTAACTTTTTTAGAAGAACGTGGCAAATAAATAACCCCATTCCGGTTATAAATATGGTTGAAGGAGAAAAAAATAAAAGTGTGTATGCACAAAATGTACGGATAATTTTTCACTCTCTTACCATAAAATCGCTATTCATGGTCCTTTAATGGCTGAGTAAACCACCAGTTGACTTTGGCTAGTGTGTGCAATACACCGCGACGATTGGACTGACTGACGGACTGGCTACTTGGGCTACTTCACAAGCCTAAACGGAGGGTGTTGAAGCATGCACACCCCAACATAGCAACAGCATGCACACACACACACACATACACGCACTGAGGTAACGCGCGATTTAAGCAATGGTATTGGTTAACAACGCGAGCGCATTCGAGCGTACCCTCACTCACACACCCAGCACGCAAGCTCACTAGCACGCACGCACTCACCCACACGCATCACGAATGTTACGGAACAACGTGGATAGACAGACAAGCAGGTAGGTACACTGAGGTAACGCACAACCTTAGCTATGGTATTGGTTGATAATGCGGACGCACGCGAGCATACCCCTCACGCACAAGCTCAGTACCACGCACGCACGCACAGGCATCACAAGGCAGGACGAAGCAGCAGGTGCACAAGTAGATAGACAGACAGGCACGTACGCACACGCACGCACGCACCCACACAGGACTAGTGAGTAGAGCAGACAGGCGAGAGCGTGCAGTGGAAAGCGTTGAGTCAGTTGAAGGGCGTGACGACGTACCCCAACGTGCCTGCGCTGGCGCCTCGGTGAACCGACGCGGCATACGTCTAAGCGTGGATATATGGGATGGACCAGGGCCGAGAAGTGCACTTTTTGGGTACTTAAGGCAGCCAAGATGATCCATTAAAAGGCACAAAGTGCATGGGAAAGCCACCCCAAATAGCAGGAGTAGAAGGGCATGTTATAAATGGATGTCTCACCTCCAACTGTCTCTGGAGTGGCATACCAACGTGCTGATTAAGCAGATCTATGTTGGGTCAGAATTGGTGAAACGCGAACAGCAAACAGGTTAAAATGCCATTGAGGCAGTTTAGAGGATTCGAGCACTAACGAGCACGAACGATAGCACTAGGTTCATGCCAAAACAAGGTGCGGTCAGCTCGACACTTCCAAATGTGCCTGAGACTGCGGGAAAACACGTTGGGGTGTGGCCAAACAAATGAGGGAGGAGGGAAGTGGAATTACAGATGCACTGGAAAGGGGAAACAGAAATACACGCGAGTGGTGCATAAATTATTTGCAATGTGTACCATAATCTAATGCTGTTGTTGCAAATGTCGGTATGTTTATTTAAGTACACGAATGCATTATTCTACGAACCACAAAAAACGCTATTTGGCAAAGGTGATACTTGAGAACGCCGGCTGTCTGTTTTATGGGATTAAAAAGATTAATGTGCCTACTTATTAAGGCACAAGTAGCAATTGACGGATGATCGGAGTCAGTAAATCTACTGCTGCCTAGCGCCCCACAACCACCGAAAAGAACAAATTAATTAGGAAATGATGCCTTTTAATTGGGAGTAACTGCATCAGAGAGCGTAAGACTAACAAAGAAACAAATAAAACCAGGCTTGGAGGTGATAATAAAAACAATCTGAGACCTCCACCAAATGGCATTTCCTGCGTATGCGTGTGTGTGGTCTACCATTCCTCGAAGCGTGCTGATTGTTGTTCGCCAACAACACGAATCGAGATAGCTGCATGGTATTTTCTAAAATTCTTCAAGGTGCCTTAAATCATAACGCAAGCGTAGCATGAATACATCGAAAGCATCGAAGAAGCGAACGGCCTGTCCCAAATATTGAAGATTTGTGAACCCAAAGTTGAAACAGATGAGAGGAGGTAAAAAGAGGAAGCTCATTAAAAATCATCAACTTACCCGAAATCTACTCGGTATGGGAGGTAAACGCCCTGGAGAAGGGTGTGGATGACGTTCAATCAAGTTTCCCACCGAACTGGCGCGATTAACTACCTGATTTTCAGCTCCATTCTCCCTGGAATGATAAAAGACCTTTTAATAGAAGGAACAAAGTGAGGTTTTGCACTGCTCTGACGAAAGACAATGAACAGTGCCTGGCATACAGCGGACACCGATCTTCAAATTTGATGATATTTTGCCAAGTAGGCTAATGAGGAATAAGGGTCTCGCGTGAGCAGGGAGTAATAAACTGATACTTAGCTATTCAGACAAAAAACTAGCAATTCCCACATTTTTCGTGACTTGACAGGAGGAAGTGCAGATAGGAATAAAACAGTCACCGAAATAAGCGGAAAAGTCAGCGATCCCTTTAGATGACCTGGATTTGGGGAGAGGCGATTACTCACAAGTACACGATAAAGTAAAGGCCTTTCAATGCCGACTTTTTCAGTATTACACACAGAAATTATCTGACGAATGACAATACACACGGATTAGTTCCACGGACCTGCAAGGTGGGACAGAGAACACAGGCAGGTCTTAGTAGTGCCCACCTCATTAAATATGCAATAAGACGAAAGCGATCAAGTACGGAAAGTCGGTAACACCAAAAATCAGCAAAAGTAGGATGGCTAAGTTTGTAATTCATGTAAAAACCGCGGAAAAAAGTCCAGTTTATCCCTCCACTTAGTAATGGTGGAGTAAATAAGAGAGATAGGTAAAAAGTTGGATAAGACATTTCCTAAAAAAATAGCGAGATATGTACGACAACTAACTCCATAACTTAAACAAAATTAGCTTCACTAATACCACCGAAGAATGTTTAAATATTTTCGGAATAAAAACAACTTACCAGATAGCAAATAGCGTTAAAATAACTTAAGAGAGCATAATAATGGATTCATCAAAAACCTGATGCAAACAACGCCCGAGTCACGCAATATTTATTTATTTAGGAAGGCATTTAAAATCTTGAGCAGGAGAGTAGTCCGGCGCACCTCAAAACGATACAAGGTTAAGCCCAATCAATGAGTGAGCAAAGAGGGGAAGACTAGGAGCAATCCGTTTTTGGCATAAGTAGTCGACAAATGTATCTATATACGTTTGACTCATTGAATGTCTAAGAAAACCGCTAGAGAAAATGTACCCTATGAATGTCAAATGAATAGTAAATAAGGTGGAGAAGGTGAACTTATGGACCAACTTTGCTAAACAACATAAAAAACATTTAAGAAGTGTTAACATGTTAAAATGTTGATTTAAAATGTTAAGATGGAGTCATCCTGAACATTCAAGTGTAAAAACGAAAATCAAGCCAGTTCAAGTGCGTAAAAAAGCACACACTCCGAGCGCAAGCAGTAGTTAAAATAGTCATTATTAGGATTAGGAAAGTACCAAGATTCTAAAAGAGGGAAATAGGTAAAAATTGCAGAACATAATTCCGCCGTTATGCGATATTTATTTTATGACTCATACATGGGCAGACATCATAGTTAGGTAAAAAAAGTAACACAGTTGTCACCGAATTAAACTTCTAAGACTTAGCAAGTAGATTTACATTAAAGTGAAAGCCTGACCAAAAAAACAGACTACGAAAGAATGTGGGAGCAAACCCTGCAATAGAGTAGAGGCACACAAGCTCGATTACCTTGGATTCTGTGAACAACCGCTCAAATTCGCCAAGTTTGGAAAACCTCTAACTACATCATCCAAGGAACCGTGTGTTTTGGTTTCCCTTGTTGGATGATGATCCCTCCCCAAAGCATGTCGGATATAACGGGCAAACCTGGTAAATGGGCTTTGATGTTTAACTGCTTAAACTGCTTTCAAAGTGAAACTTACCTGCTTTACGCTCATCGCTATGAACCATCACACAATCTCGCTTGCGGATCGCCCAAACTACCAAGACGACTACGAACTCGCTCGTGTAACCGGCACAAACTAACATTACTTTAAACAAAATTTTCTTGTTTTTGCGTATTGATAGATATCTTGGACGAAGATGACAAGACGACAAAAGATTATTAATTTGAATGTTTGCTGATGCAGTTACTTATACTGATAACGAAGATATCACTGATTAAGTTAATGGGAGCTGCTCTCCAGCCGATATCAATAAATACAGACTACCTCACTGAACTGTGTAAAATCTATTCCCCATGAATCGACAGGATTTGCCGGTGCAACCCCCCTTACCCTGCCTGGTCTTTAATGCGCCAATGACCACCCCCAAACTATGTGAGAACTCGGAGCCCACGCAACACACGAAGCCCAGCCAACCAAAGAGAACCTGGGTGCAAAGCACTACCCACACACTAGCCAGTAGCCTTAGCTGTGCAGCGCCTGCTAGGTGGACACTTATCAGCAACTCTTATTTACAAAACCAAGAAGTGGCGTATCTAAATGTCATCCCCAGATTCTTCTGAATGTGGCTCGACAGACTCATTCGTATTTGCAAGGTCCAATTTTCGCTTCTTTGAGCGCCTCATCTCCATTCGTTTTTGGCGTTTGTCACTTGCACGAATAACCTGTAAAACAGAAAAAATATGCTCCGCTTTACCTTACACCACATTTGCAAGACAATAGAATACGCTTCAATGCGAGCCTACAATAAGTTTCATACAAACTAAAGACTTCCCACTAGCATAAAAATCGACGCCTGATTCGCTATCAACACTCACCGATTTTGCATGAGCAGCGGCTTCGGCGACTTTACTAAGTAGTTGAGGATCTGTTTTGCAGGGATCAACCCAAGCCAGTTGTGTAATTTGGTAACCCAGAGTAGACTCAATAATTTTTAGACGAGTGACAGAATAGGGAGTGACGAGAGATACAGCTCGACCCGGACGTCCAGCACGCGCCGTTCGACCCACGCGGTGAATGTAGTCCTTTGCAGCCTCGCTCCATGAAGCAGGATGACTTGGAATATCATAGTTGATAACCAACTGTACTTCGGGAATATCAAGACCTCTAAAGGAAAGAAGCACCTCACTCAGAAGAGCAAAATCAGACAGGAAAGTAAATAATTAATTCACTACCTGGAGGCTAAATCGGTGGCAACCATAACGCTGGCTTCACCCGATTTAAACTTTTGAAACGCAACTCCACGTTTATCTTGGCGCATCAAACCGTTCAGAATGACGACACGGTCCCTACTGGTAATGAACCTGAGGATTTCACCCAGGCGAACTGATTCTCGAGCAGTAGCAACGAATACAATCGTCCGTGACTCACAGGTCTGAGAGAGCAAATGAAAACGACAAGAATACATGAGAAAGGAGGAAATTTACTTTTTTGGCACAACAAAATTCGTTGCGAACGTTTTTGTACTCAAGAATGTGTTAAATACAAAGTTTGAGGCTTACGCTCCCACAAAGATCTGCCAATAGCTTCACTACATAAGCATCTTTCCGCTGATCTGGTAGGAATACAAATGCATGGTCCAGATTATCGACAGTTGTATATTTCTTCGCGGTTTCCAAACGCACAGGCATTCGAAGGCAGGCAGTTTGCAGCTTCTCGAGCTACGAAAAAGTCATACTAATATTGCTGACTCACATTTCCGGACATAGTAGCTGAAAAAAGGTAAGTTTTGCGCTTCTCTGGCAGCTTGGACAAAATGGTTTCTAATTGCGAGTCAAAATTTCCACCGAGCATTCGGTCGGCTTCATCCAAAACGAAATAGCGAATTCGTTGAAGACATAATTCCTTCGAATTCTCAATGTGATAGACTATTCTTCCAGGTGTACCAACAATTATGTGGTGTTTCGTATTCTTCAAGACCTTATGCTGATCTTCAACGTGCTGGCCACCAACAAGACACAGAACTTTAAGCCCAAATTTGGAACCGATATCCAGAAAATGCTGCCTTATTTGAAGGGCAAGTTCTCGTGTTGGAGTTAGAATAAGAGCGTAATTATAGTGTGGTTTTCTCAAGAGATTCTGAAACAGCAAATAACGAAAATGGACCCTACTTGGAGGATTGGGATCGCAAATGCTCCCGTTTTACCACTACCAGTTTCGGCTAAGCCGACAATATCTTTGCCTTGCAACGCAAAAGGAATAACCTTAAACTGAATATCTGTAGGCTTCTTCCAACCCAAGCCTTTGCAAGTATCACAAAGTTCTTCGCACACACCCTTTAAAGTGTAAATTTACATCAAAATAAACTCACTAGGCACGCAAAAGATGACATATCCCCTCCTCCTAGATTAAAGATGAACGTGTTTACACCGAAATAGGTTCGAAACAGATAAGAAACAATGCTGAAACAACTTGAATGCAATTAACAGTCCTTCAATTTAGTTAGAAGTAAAAAGAGTAAATTAACAATATCGCACAAATGGACAAGTGTGTAGTCGCAATCAAACATAAAACAAAGATACCTAAAGGCATAGGTGATGCATATTAAATACACATGAAATAATATAACCAGGTAATGACCCACAACACGAATAACGGGTACAGGGGGGAAACGTGATCAGAACCCTTTCTTGGTATTCGCCAAACTCGCAGCACGGTAAAACAATGAGTAGAAAAGCTTTATATCCAGTCGAGATCCTTCAAAAAGCACCTTTAAAATAGCGGAAAATAGAGTGTTTAGTAGGTTGCAGTGCCTATCACACCAATTTGTTGAGTAAAAAGTCGCCTATATATGAGATCGTTTCCGACTGAAAAACCCAACAAAAGTATCTTTGCAAATGACTTGAAAATATTGACTACTTTGAATTACCAAAGAAGCGGCTCTCCGTGTTAGATAATTTTAATTTGCACAGTGAATACGTGTTAGCCCAGCAGCAACTATTTAGCATTCCGCTCAGATCATTCAATGTTTTGGTTAACTGCGCAGGTTTATTAGCCTCCATATTATCTCCGTGCTTCAGAAGTCACGGCTGGTAGGCTATCATCTCTCCTTTTTGGCAAAAAATTGCTCCTACTTGATTGCGGACGCAGGAAATTCTATAATATCATGTTATCAGACGAAATTACCAGTTGTGGAGACTTAAAAATCCCTATGATTAGATGTAAATCTGGACAAATGTCAAATTATTAAAGGGTTTTCTTCTGCACTCGTCACACCTTAGTGGAATCTTTAGGAACCAAGACTGTTGTTAACGGTTGTCATGAGACAGGGATGTATTCGATTCCAACTTCTGTGATGCATTCCCTGCTTTAACCCTACCATTAAATTTGTTCTTGCTGCAAAATGCATAGGAGGAGAGCAACTCACTAACGACTGCTCATTTTCATACTACTGGAGCTTCATATATACATCTTCTTTGAAACAGATCCCTCTAATTGACGACATTGTTTTAAGCTGCTTAAGGGGGCGAGTACTCTGCACTCATTCTTTTTGTCACCCTCTTTTTATGTCAGAGTTTTCTAAATGTCCACCTGTTACCCATTCTGCGATTAGGGATATGGAGGTAGTAACGTAGTCAACTATATGCCGGAATTTTCTAAATTACTCGACATCATTTCACTAGCCTTTGTGCCTCTTGCAGGATACAAGCTTGGCGTCATTGCTTAGGGCGGGCGCAAGACCCCTTCCGCTCGCAGTCAACGCAGTTTCAGCCACCCGCCTTAATTCCCCTTTGTCTGTGGCTGAATGGGATTCACCTCCACAGTACGGAAGCGAAATCACCACCAAGGTTTATTCGGCAAAGCGCACTGTCCCAGCAGCTGGTACACTTAACAACTCTCTCATCCCCCTACCTCTCCACTAGACCGCCCCAATCGGCATGCATCATTCTGCGTTAGCATCTACCAATCTTCGTGAAATATTTAGAAAACATCGACTTCTCGCTACCCAAGACCACATTCTTCCTACGCCTGACACAATCGAACGGCGGACAGGAACGCTGCACATCCACTCAGGAAAACGACCACACAGCGCCTGGATTAGGTTGTAGAATGGGCGTACCCAGTTCCACCACTTTGGCAGCCACCTTTTCAACAATCTGTGGGCTCCTCGTGCATCTCGCACCCGCATTAGTTGCACAGCAACCGCTCTGCGCAGTACTAAAAGGGTAAGAGACCTAGCAGTGCTGTAAAAACACTGCGGTCTCTCAACCTTGACACAGAGAGGTACCCCAACCTCACCATTGCCCCCTTCACTAGGCCCTTCCCCTGACGATAGAAAGAGGCACACAAGTGCCTTGAACATTTCAGACGATGATCAATGAAAAGGCAAAAGGAGGCACCAGTTACTACTGCTTAACTTAGCAGAGTAAAACAAATGCTTGTAAAGGTTCACCTTTTCTTCGCTCATTGGCGTGGCTTACGCACGTTAGTAGGAGCTGCACTAGAAGGAGGAGTCGCAACAGAAGGCACACAGCTGCCATCAGTAGTCGCTTGTGCCGCAGGTTTGGTTGATTTAACCTCATTTTGAGGTAGCTTTACATTTCCTGATGCCTTCGTGGAAGAAGGCGATTTGGCGTTGCCAGTTGTGGCCACTTTGCTCTCGGCCTTGTCCTCCAGAGACATCTTTGCTACCGAATCAGCCACATCACCTTTCTGCTGATCAATCGGCGCAGTATGGACAAACGGGATTTTCTCCTTAAGAGCTACAGAAGAACACATAAGAGGACTTTATCTTCACGCAGCTACATAAGTGACAACGAATGGCTTGTCAAAGTCGTACCCTCAGGCATGAACTCGCGAATCGCCTCCGGCACAACAATACCATCGGTGGTCTGATAGTTCTCCAAGATAGCACAAATCACCCTAGTAGTTGCACACATGGTAGCGTTCAACATGTGCACATACTCGACCTAAAGCACGGAGTCACTTCAACGGAGTTGTACATACATTAACGTACTTCGGTTAATACAAAAAAATATCTTTAATTTGCCAATAAATAAACACCTCACCTCCCTGCCCATCTTTTTGGTCTGCCCAAAGCGAATGCCAAGACGACGAGACTGATAGTCAGTGCAGTTGCTGCAAGAGACAAGTTCACGGAAGGCTTTTGAGCCCGGATACCAGCCCTCCAGATCGTACTTCATTGCAGCTGCATTGTTAAGCTCACCCGAAACGATAGACACTACTCGATATGGAATCCCCAGAATCTAGATAGAGGAAATGAAGTAAAGTCGAGTTTAGGTCGCGTGCACACACATTAATTAAGCCGCTTAAGAAAACACAGAAGTCGCTCCAAGGCAACCTCACCTCAAAGAAACTTTCAGCGGTGGAAATCATCTCGTCGAACATCTCCCAAGAGGCGTTGTCGTATGGTGAAGTGATACAAAACTGTTCAACCTAGAAATAAACGCGTCCAAGAGCCGGTTAAAAGGCATTAATGAATTACGGATAAAAAGTAGAAAAGACAAACGATAAAATGTGGAATAATCGAACAAGTGCTTCAATAAACGAACCTTTTCAAATTGATGAACACGGAAGATGCCACGGGTGTCACGGCCGTGACTTCCCACCTCCTGCCTAAAGCAAGTGGAAATGCCGGCATATCGAAGGGGCAGATCCGCAGGAGACACCCATTCACCACGATGATATGCCGCAATCGGTTGTTCCGATGTCGCAATCAGATATTTTACCTCTTCTTCAGCGTCGTTACTACGATCACCAATGGCTTCACGCTTGCCTATCACTTTGTACAATTCCTCATCGAATTGAGATAGCTGTGCCACTTCTTGCATCACCTCCTTACGCATGAAAAACGGTGTGTAGAGGGGTACATATTTGCGCTCATACAGCATCCTTAGAGCCAGGTTAATAATAGCCTGCTCCAAAAACACCAAAGGTCCCTAAAACAATTACGATAAAATAGTTCACTTGAACAGGTCACCAGAATATCTGCCACTAATCAGAGCCTAAAATTACCTTCAAAAAGTAGCACCGATTACCAGATATAGCTGTTCCGCGATCGCCATCATATCCGTCCACCATTTGGACCAAATCCACATGTGAATATTGTTTTACGACCGAGGCATCCCCAAACGTGCGAATGACTTTATTGTTTTCCTACGCTAACTATGAGGTAAGGTGGAGACAATCACCTCATCGTCAGATATAGGAACCTCGGGATGTAAAATATTTCCAATTTCATAAACCAGGTCGTTTCTTGACTTCTCCAATTCATCCGAAAGCTTCTGTTGTTTTTTTATTGTTTCATCAATACAGATCGTCAATGTTTTAATTTGACAAATATTTAGGCCCTAAAATTGCGGAGCAAAATGAATCGCATCATACGTCAATTTGTTCCTGAGTAATTTCAATTATGTTTTCCATGATCTCAGAAGGAAGCACAGAATCACTACCCGCCAATTCCTTTGCCTATGGGGAAGATGAAAACAGTTATCCATGCACCTTCATCTTCTTCCCGATAGTTTTGCTGCACATGTTCTTTGAGCGATTTAAACGATCACACGCAGAACGTGCTATGTAAAAAAATCTTGACGAGGAGCGCATATAAACCTTTACGCCACTGTTCATCGAGATCAATTATTTTGTCAACAGCCTCTGGGTTCTTGTACCGATTCCTTTCATTTTTTCGTAGTAAATCAGGATCACCTCCCTTATCGGTTCTGAAAAGATCAAGCGATAGAACCATTACAACGCCACGTCTGTACAGACACCAGCAAGACGACACTCCCACCACAAAGTAAAAGCCAATGGGAGGAAAGTATTGCATAAATTAAATATCTTGGTAAAAAATGGACATTTCAGCGCTATAAAAGCGTTCTATGATTTAAATCTAGAAGCCTTAATTTTTTTCGCTGTTTGTGTTTGCCATTCCTGATATTTATTATTTATCGCGTTTATTTGCTCACTTTTGAGGACTCGCTCCCCTTATTATGCTTTGAACATCTTAGTATATGATACCCAAATTTTGTTTGCCTTTTGCTCTTCCTACACCTTGTGCATGTAAGTTAATTCACGTCTTGAATTTATATTTGATGCCGTAATATGCTAATAAATTGCGGTAGAATCAGGATTTTGACCCACAAATATGTTTGAGGTGGTACAATGTCTTTCAAATATTAGGTCAAAAAGCAAATGCATGTCCTACAGTATCTGACTAAATTCTGGCCAATACGTCCATTAAGATGCCTTTTTTAACAGCTTCATTATTAATTTAAGTCCTAAACTTAAGACTTGCATGTTTTTTGCCTTCGCAAAGTGCTTCTGGAGCGTTGAGGATATATCGTTAGTGCATATGTGTACCGAATTGCCGAATTCACTTTCTTAGGCTTATATATAACTTGGAATGACCTCCGGAGCGACTTTATAGCTTGCTAAACTGAATAAAGGTATAAACAAAAGTAGATTTGTATTGGAGTTGCCAGCGCAAATGCGCGATGAACGCTCGAATTGTGTGCGCTTAGCGCGTGTGTTGCTTCTAAACATATGGTGCTGCCTTAAGGGCGTAGTAAACAATACCCTCAGGTCTCCAGTGCGATTCAGAATTAGTAAATGTATCCCCTGCAAGCATAGCGTGTGCACGCTTATGTGACCAAGTTGAAGATCTAACGATGAATTACTTAATTTCCCTTATAAACGTCTGGATGGTTATTATAACTCTGCTCCCACACACAGGTGAGTGATTAGAAAACTCTTCAAGTTGTGAATTTGGCAAGAGAACAGCGATTGTGCGTAAACATTGTTTAATGCCTCGAAGCTATTGTCAAATGCCAGAAACCTTTCACTTGTAGGTATTTTTATGCGTTTTTTACCGCATTTGGAAGCGGCAGAACTTTTGGAGATATATGAGCTGGTCATTCTTATAAAGACTTGGGTAAAATAGCAGGAACTAAAAAAATTTGTTATATTGCAATGTTATTAATAGAAGATGAAGCAAAAACCTAGCGAATTCATAATATAACCAAATTTATCAGGCATATGAACTTGTATTAAAAATATACGATGTAAAGTTACGCAAAAACTAGTAATAGTTTGAAAGTTATTATTTGCAGCCATCAATAAGGCAGTAGGATGAGAGTGCCATCTTTTCGGGCAAAATTCTTAATTTTTCTGAAGTTGATCTCTCACTACTTAAGCACTTATTTGTGCTCCCTTGTACCTCCACTAGCATCAGGTCTGGCCTGTTATGTGTGCGTTTCAATTAATGGAAGTAATCCGAGCTGTGAAGACCCAATGGATGGATCTGTACCTGTCGAGGCACCCTGTCGACAAGGAAGATCAGGACACGAGGGTTTGAGTTACGCACGTTATTGCGTCAAGATCAAGGGTCAACGAGTAAGCGACGGCCGGCAAATCTGTATTCGACGTTGTTCAATGCAGAAATTGGGAGGGATTCACACACATTGTGGGCAGTTTCTTTTATCGGATGAACTGTACCACGGATGCATTTCTACCTGCACACAAAATTGGTGTAATACTGCTCCGAAATACTCAAATTTATGCCTCACTACACTTTTTTATGTTACCTCGCTATTTGTTTTTTGCATTAAATAAATTTTTAAGATTTTAAAGCAAAATAACGTTCTCCTGAGTTGTTTGGATGCACGAATCACTAGGACGGATATTACGTATGCACCTCGGAATAAACTTCCAAACCACTTAAAGTTCCGGCAGTTAATTTTTAAGTTGTTAAAATTTTTAATAACTTTTATAAAGACTTTTTTAGCATCCCGAGACTCCCTTAAGACGAAATAAGACACAATACTCGGGCAGAATATATATTCAGCGCAGAGAATGTGTCTGGGCCATTGGCGTAGCCCAAAAGGCCAGCCCACCCAGCGAGGTACAAGGGACCTGATTCGAAGTACAAAAGCGGCGCCTCATTAGAGCCGAGGGATAAACCACTATCGTATTACGCTTTAGGTCATGTAAACCCTTAAATACGAACTTTGCGCTGATAAATTTGCAGTCCATTTTATCATTTAATTTTTTAAATATTAATTTTTAAAGTATAGTTTTTAATTTTTAAAAAAAATGCAACAATTGTTGCAAACTATATGTGGTGCTTTAGGTGTCTCCTCTTCTTTTTTAATGGGTGTGTCAAGGTCGCGGTCTGTTTGGTCATTTAGACAATGACGTCCCGAATACCTTTCAAAAATGATGGCAGTTTTATGGAGATTTTTAAGCAACTTCAAGGTAGGACTTTTTAGCATAATTTTGCCACAGCTGAACAGGATCTGGCAAACATCAGCGCAAATGTTGATGTTGGTACTCCAGCGGTATGTTATATACCAATCGCTAATATTCTTAGACTAACAAGAATACATTTTCAATCTTGGACGCGTAAGTAGATTCGTTCTTGCATTTTTTGAAGTCCATTCTCTTTAGATGTGGTTCTTCCTAAAGGTAGAGGTTTTCTGTTTTATGATGCTTTAAATAAAAAGCCATATCCTGGTCTAATCGTAGTATTTCCAGTGTTGCCTCCCGAAGATCAAAAAGCCATCATTGCGATTGAAAGCCTGATCATGCGTCTTGTTGGCTTACCCCAGTCATTAGCAAAATTGGAGGTCGCCAAATTTGAGGACAGCGTGCAATACTGGTGCGACTGATTTCAGTACTGATAAAATAGGTTTCTTACCGTTCCGGACTCGGTTGAATGCAAATATTTGCAAAAAAGGTTGCAAGAAGAGCTTATTAAGAGATCGAAGACCTCGGTCGAAGGTAGCAATTTCTTGCCTAATAATCGTTGATTTGTTAGAGGAGATTGAGGCGTGTAAGGTGGACTATAAGCTCTCCGACATTCAGCTTCCCCCTGAAAAACCTCCTGCAAGAACTGTCTCTCCTAAGGCATGCGATGTTTATGCGAATGTTACGAAATCGGAGCCCTCGTCTTTAAAGCCGCTGGAGATACCTGCTCCTACACGAAAAAGGAAATCTAGGTGGGACACCGAACAGACGGCCAAATCTGAAGGCCTGAGTGAGCTTTCCCACAATGAAGTTTTGGCGTCCGCCGTTGCAGCAGCAAAGGCTGCTGCTCAGTTAGCAGCATCAAGTTAGTTCGAGTAATAGCTCTCTCTGAGTGCTTTTCTCGCGATTTACCACTAATTTTATCTCTTTTTGTACCTCTCCTCCATGTTCAGTTCTTTCACGTAATAGATTTGATGAATTTCCTGTTTCTCCCTTTTAGACAATAAGCCCGCTCAAACGATTTGCTCTAATGTACGACAACTTACTGGTGGAGCTGTTCTCAGTGATGAACAAGTTAAACAGATTCAATATCAAAAAGAAGTGAGCCTCCTCTGTTGTCGCTACTTTTGAAGTCTAACTCTGGCTTTTTGATCATTTGCTTTTCGTGTTCAGCTTCAGGCCATGCATGAGTTCATATTAGCTCAGCAGCGCCTGAAGATGCAGGAGCAACAGCTGATGGAGTCGATTGAGGGAGTAAATTACTCAAAAAAGCCAAGGAAAACTGTTGATGGCCTAGAAGTCAAGTACGAGTATGATTCCGATGAGGATTGTGAAGGTGGCACTTGGGAGCATAAACTCAGAGCTGCAGAAATGGAAGCCACTCGGGGTATTCATTCATTCATCATCTTTTACCTCTACTGCTATTAACTGAACGTCTATATTCGGCCTCTTTGACCCCTAGACTGGGCGGAAAAGTTGACTGAGATGGGACAAGGAAAACACCACATAGGCGACTTCTTGCCACCCGATGAACTGGAACGTTTCATGGAAACCTATCGTGTAGGCTACTGTACCTAGTAGACTGCATCATTTGTGCGCTTTCGACTTATCTATTCCCCATTCAGGCTCTTAAGGAGGGTCGTGAGCCCGACTACAGCGAGTATAAACAATTTAAGCTCACCTGTGAGAACGTTGGTTTCCAAATGCTTGAGAAAATGGGCTGGAAAGAGGGCGAGGGTCTTGGTGTCTCCGGTCAGGGTATCGTCAATCCTGTCAGCAAGTAGGTTAAAGTCTGAATAATTGGGCCCTGTTCCAGAGTTTGGTTTTGTTGACTAGTTAACTATTTAGCAACTACATTAATAATGGTACTATTTGCAGTCTGCAGGTTCAGAAATTACTGACTGCTTAGCTCTTTTCCTCCCCATTTTTTTTTCATTTTTAATGCATCGTTTATTCCAGGGGTAATGTTCACGTGGAAGGTGTTGGTCTTGGGGTGGAGAGATCATCCAATCTTACCGTCGAAGATGATGAGTTCGAGGCCTATCGGAAGCGGATGATGCTGGCCTATCGGTTTCGTCCTAATCCGTTGGTATGTCTCACCTACATAGTACCATCTTCTCTCCTAGTGGATTACTAAGCTTCTTGGCTCTTGTGCTTCCTTCTATTTTAGAACAATCCGCGCCGAGATTACTACTAGCTTGACGTCGTTGATTTTGCACATTATTCATAAGGCTTTAATCCATGTACCTCTGTCGTCCCCTTGTGAACAGTACCGCTTGTGCACATATTTCGTTCCCTCCAATAAAGTACCCTTGCCAATCCACTTTTTTTTCTCTTAATGCTCTTACTAGTTACTTTTCCTCTGATGGATACCGCTTTTTGCTACCCTCTTCGGGGACGTCTGCCACCGCCGTGTTTTTCCCTTCTCCCCTCCCTCGTCCTCAATGGCCAAATCTAACGCCTTTTTGCTTAATTGCTATGTAATTGCCGGCCTATTTGATGTTTTAGAAGGCATGTCAAGCATTGTGAGTGACGATGTTGGGTCAGACATCAGCGTACAGTATTGCTGTCAGAAGTGCAAGAGACCCTTGGATCTGGCCTCGGATTTCGGAAATTTTCGCACCTCCGATCTTTCTAGTGCCGTTGGTGTGTTTACTTACTGTTATACATTGGTATTCTCAGAGAATAGGTCCTCTTCATAGGATGTTTAGAATGTTCTAGGATGTTATTTTAGAAGGAAAACTGTAGTAACATTTCTTGAATTTGTCTTTACCATTTCACAAGCCTCAGTAAGAAGTTGATTGCTTGGATAACTTTATAATCTAGAGATTGTGATACCTCATATTTTTTCTCTCTTTCAAGGCTACGAATACAATTCGTGAGTTAAGCCTTTGATGTTATTTTTACTTCCTACTTATTATCTCTTCAAAGTTCAATCGTTTACGAGTTCATTATAGGGGCTCTTCATCTCCGACCTACTCTCCCACCTCTAGTTTGGATCACCGACTCCAGGTAAGTAACTTTGAGGAGAGTGTACCCCCACTTTTCCCCGAAGATGACAAACACCATTCTGCAGACCACACTAAACTCTGCACCTCTGTTATCTACGCGTTGGCAGCTGTCCTCCCTCTCATTTGTCAGCCCTTTAAGTCTGGTCGGTTTGATCTTTGACCCTGCAGGTAAATGCTTACCTTTCCGACATCATCAACGGTCGAGCTGAAACCGATCATCCAATGTGTCAGGAGTGTGCTGACACTCTAATTAGCACTCAGCAACAACTGCTTGATTTTCAGAAGGAGGAGATTGTCTGTCTCGAGTAAGTTCCCATTTTTATCACCTATTTGATGCTTGAAGTGAAAGAGAATGCCTCCCAAATCCTACCCCTTTGGTAGGTCCTTACTCGAGCAGTTGAAAGCAAACACAACTGAGAGAAGTGGTGTAAGCACGAATGTCACACATACTGCTGAGCAAATGTTTTCAATCTCTCAACGATCGAGGCAAACCTCCTCGTTGTCGGCAGTACGTTTTTCAACTCCTTTGTATGGTTTACTTCTGTTTGTAAATTAACATCGCCTCGGGGTGTTGGGTTCAAATTTTAGACAAATTCCCCTAACGAGGATTCACCAAATCCATTGGAGACCTCTTCGTTTGAGGTCGATGAAGATGGGTCATTCCGAGAGCCGCTATATGCCACGGGAGATAGCCCAGCGGAGGCTGAAGAAGGGAATGTAACTACCAAGGCAGAGTTGCACTGCACTCAGGAGGAACTGGTTTCTCTTCGCCAAGAATTCGTCCGCCTTCAACACCAATCTCGACTGCTGGATAAACAAATTGCCACGAATGAGGCTGCACTGCTCGTTCGCCAAGCTGAGCTTGATCGGTTCGTCAAATGGAGTGGCTTTTTTTCGCTATCTGTTGAACTGCAATCACAGTCAAGTGATCTTTATGTTTCTTGCTTAGAATAACCAATGAATACAACGAGCAACGCCTAACACTGATGCAGGCGGAGGAGTCACTGGGTGTCCTTGACGCCCGTCTCAATGATGCTCGATATCAGTACGAGCGGCTTCGGCGCACCAACGTCCTCAACGCCGCTTTCCCTATCTGGTACGACGGACACATTGGCGTCATAAATGGCCTTCATTTGGGTCGGTTAGCGTCGAAACCGGTGAGTGTCTTCCCGGGTCACCCAGTTTGCCTTGTTTGTTTTAAAACTGGGGCGGTTGGTCTGTGATGGCGGCTGGTGTTACGCTTGATACGGCCTTCGGGGCAGTGTTTGTCAGCGCGTTGCTTCAAATGACAGAATCATCACCTTCGGTGTTGCTTACCAAGCCCCTTTAGTGGGCGAGATGTGAAGGTTTCTCAGAGTGCAACGAGACCCCTTCCTCCAGCGCCCACTGTCTTCTAGGGAAAAAAACATCCACGCTGCGATTATTTGTAGGCTATTCGAGGACTCTTTCTCATTGCAACAGTATCTACCTCCTCCTCTCGCATCCTTTTTTTCCTCCTTAGATAACGTGGCCGGAAATAAACGGAGCCCTGGGACAGTGCGCCATGCTGGTAACCTGCCTTGCCAAGAAGCTCTCCTATACCTTTAAAAAGTAAATTCACTTAATTCTTCCTCTCTCTCTCCCACACAAATGACCTAATCGGCGGTCTTCTTTCCAGCTATGTGATAATTCCGATGGGCAGTCAGTCCAAGATTGCTGCCTTGCCGAATGGGACTCCACTACCTCTCTACAATTCTCCGGGCAGTATGCGATTATTCAGCAGCGCAAGGTGAGCTCTATTTTGGAACCCCTCCTCGCCAATTGTGAGGGAATGCCTTGAGCTAACATAACTCAAGATCCTCCCATTGTCACGACATAGTCAGGCACATTAACACGACTGACGCGAGTCTCTTCTGCATGAATGTGGTGGAGTCTCAGGCAGACGTCTGTGCAGCCACGCGTTGATGCCACACCCTGTATAAACATTTGGCTTCTTTTGTACCTCACAGCTTTGACAACGCACTGGTGATGCTTCTCGACTGCGTTGGTCAGCTTCAGGCACGAGTTGAACGTCCGCCATTTTTCCATCTGCCTTTTAAAATCCTCGATGGTGGCCGCATTGAGGACAGAAACGGATCTGTCTTTTCCATCAAGTGAGTTGTAACTGTTCCGTGTGGCCTCCACTCCCACGCCGTCGTTCTGACACACGCAGTGGCACTCACTTGGCCATTTATCCTTCTCAGGTGTTCCACCACTACTGATGAGAACTGGACTAAGGCGTTGAAAATGCTTCTGATGGATCTCAAGTACCTAATCGCCGCCACAGTCGGTAGACCTGACCGCTCCACCTCCAAAGCGCAGGCAGGCCACTGACCCCTCCCCAACGACCGCCTTTGTACCTTGGACCTGTGCATAGGAGATCGAGTAAAGTCTATTTTTGCATCCAAAACAACTTCGAATGTGCACCTCTGGAGACCGCATTTGTGAGTTGTTCTTCTTAAAAAGGGCAGAAATGATGTTAATTTAAAGCATGTATATATATATATATTCAATTTATACAGATCCATGGACACACAAGGCACGTGGGAGGACAGAATATTTTAAAAATAACAAGCAACCAAATCGTTATTAACTACAACTTTTTGTGGCTTAGTTCAAGTAAAAGAAATATTATCCAACAGTAGTAATCGTTAGGAAATATTAGTACACAGCCGGAGGTACTCTTTAAACAGAGCTGCATTGAATGCGGTTAGGTAGAGAGGGGGGGCAGGCGAAATGGGGGGGGGAGTGGCGCGAGAATTTTGGCGTGGCTATGCGCTTGTAGGAAAAAAAGGAAGAACAAGCTAAACACTGTACAATCTGCACCGACAAGGAAACAGATACCCTGAAAGCGGAGCGGAAGCTACTGCAGAATCGAGCATGACTGTGTGGGAGCGGGAAGGAAGACGGCTCGAGGTTCGGCAACTTCACTTTCAAGAGGAGTCTTTGTCGGCGCGGGAACATGATCAATCATTAGGGGACCACCGCCATCAAATTCACTCCCCGATTCGTCAGACGGAAATACGAGCGGGAATCCGTTCACCGGCGGTGCCGTCTTAAGTTCACTTTCACTCCGTACGGCCTTCATTTTGGAGCTTGAGGGCTTTTCATAGTTCATAAGGTCTGCACTACTGCTGTCAAATACGTCATCATCGCTTGCGTCATCGTCAACTTCATTGAGCGCTTGTGCCGCGCGCATTCGTGCCATCGCTAGGGCCTCCTCAATGGCCTTTTTATATACAGTCTGTTTTTTCATTCGACGTTTGTCCACCTTCCTATCATCCTCAGCAAGGAATGGGGAGATTTTTTCACAAGGAAAGTGGGAGATTTGGTTCCATGCAACCCATCGCACGCAAGCCATACAAGAGGAGGTGGAACGATGAAGGCTGATTATACGCGCAGGCCACCACGGCCAGCCAGAGAGTTTGCACCACACCACATCGTCAATTCGGAATGTTACCGAAGGATTCGAGGGAAGCCGATATCGTTTTACCGAGCGCTCATTGCCCGAGGGAACGTCCTGATGCTGAGGTGATATTGGCCCAGTCACTTCAGATAGCGGGGAATTCGAGGACGGTGGCTCTGTTGTCGAGGGATCTTTGTTGGAAAGGAGAGGGGAGTTCTGTCGATGCGAGCACAACACAGGATCACTGATCGAGGCGTTAGGTACGTCGTGCACAACCACCTAATTAGAAGAGGGACGAAGTAGTGATAGTTGACAGCTATCACTCGCAAGTATCTCATTGTACCTAAACCCGGAGAGTAGGTACTCACCTTGCTCGCCCTAGCGACGGCTAGTCAAATTAGCGCAGGAGCTACCCAATAAAAAGGTTGTTTCGTATCGAAGAAAATGGGCTCATGAAAACAAAAAACGACTCCTCGTTGTTTTATTACACAGCTCAATTAATGTAGAGCCTGTATAAAGAGCAGAGAAGCCGTTCTACGGGCTCAGTTGATAACTTTGAGCTCAGCACTCCTTTTCGGGAGCCATCAGTATTGACAGCTCCGTGCTGGAAATTCGGTAATAGTACTTTAAATAGTCAGATTGCTTCGTTCCTATCAAAGCATGCTTTTCCAAAATAGCGTCATTATTTAAATAAAAAGGAAGTTATTTCGCAAAACAACCTTAAAAGGATAAACCCGACTCTCGAGGAGTTACTCCGTGCTTAGCATGCAAAAAAAGTACAGCAGTAAGTCGTATCTAAGTCTTTATCCAAAAAGGAGGAGAACCAACAAACTCTATCCGTAAGACTGAACTGACTAACTCGGTATTCACTTAGCATATCTGAGGCTTTGCCTTGATCAGAGTCATTGCCTCCATCGGTTGAGATAAGGGATCGGTTAATTTTGATTTTTATTGGAGGTATGGGGGGTTCAGATCCAGGGGGCTTTTCTGACTCGTTTTTCTCTGAATCCACTGCATGGGAGGGCCCTGCTTGCATTCCGTTAACACGCTTTGTCAGAGAAGTTTGACGATCACGATGCCTTGATTTTTCGTGCGAACTCTTACGGTGATCAGGCGCGGACGTAGTGGTTGTGGTTGATCTAGAAGAGCCCTCATGCACTGAAAACTTGTGGCCCATAGAGCTCCTACGGTGTTTGATTAAATCCTTGGGACAAGCTGCATCAACGTTTTCTTTGTGTTTTTTCACTGACAAAACCTGTACAACTGAGGCTGATGGGATCGATTCCTCTATGACTTCGGATTTTTTCAAAATTGACGGGAGCAACTCATCAGCATGTTTGAGCCTTTTGACTTTTACGTGTTCGGTTTTACCGACCTCCTCTAAACGACGCTTTTTAATGGAAGGAGTCGTTTTGCTTTCCGCCTGTGCATTGTCTAGTTGGTCACCTCGTTTATTTGGTCTGGTGGAGGAGACATGCTCTTGAGTGGAATCAGAAGGGTTAGGATTTGGAGAGACGAGGGCTTTCTTGCAATTAGGGCACAGTGGATTTTCAACAATAGAACGAGAGTGAGAAGACCGGAAGACGGCACGGGAATGGGGCTGAGACGCAGTGCGTGGAGGGAGGAGGCTGGAGCGATAGGAGATTGAGCGCTTATTGGTAGGGCGGAGAATAAAGAGCCGTGAGGGTTCGCCTTCTGCCTTATATGTAAAGCGTTCCACAGCACAGGCCGGAGACTTCAGCGAAAAAACATCGCTGGTGTTCGTTGATAAAGGTGGCCACGACTCCGCACTGGCCGAACGAGTTTCATTCACACCAATTCTAGATGGTATAATTTTCAAACATTAGGAGTGGAATAAGTAGAAACAGACCACTAACCCCCTAAAATAATTGAGCGTAGCTAAGTGACTCTAGACATGCCTCGTCCTCAAAAAAGGATAAAGGTATCTACTCATCTCCGCAAACTAATGAGTAAAGGACTAATTGCTAGTCAAACTGTGACACTAATTCAGGGGTCACCAACAAAGTGGACAATCTAAGTGATCACAAACCACATCAGTACCAGGGACTACATTGAACTGAATTTGTGATGATGGTTTGAGATTTATCATTTTTTGGAAACTACTTTGAAGACGACTACTACCCAGTGTGGATTGAACCTACAACTCTGGAATCACTTTACATTAAGCTGATTAGCGAAACAGAAGCTCAGAACACAAACTAAAGTTGAAAGCACTAGTAATGACTGTCTTTGACCAAGAAGAGATCTGATACACGGTCAGCTAACACGAACGAGGAAGTCATTTCAAGTCCACTAAAGAAAATAACCACCCTAACGTTAGTAGCGTGATAAATATTTCATAGGCACATAAGATAAGGATTTGGTAACGTTCTCAGAAGAGTAAGCATAGCTTATAGAATAGAAGAATAGAATAGAATAGCTTATAGAATAGAGTCTGCTTGTTACTCGAATTTAAGGTACGCAAAGGGGCCCTTATAACGAAATGTCGTAGACTTGGACATGCTTTGAGATATCATGAGGACCAATGACGTCGAAATCATACCAGATTTAAGTAAAGATAGTAGAAGTATTTGGGACTGAACTTATACGTCTAGTTGCGACTGCCGAGCAACAAAGATCTCGACGGCATAAGGTAGACGCACTTTATGAATGTCAAACACGGTAGAAAAAGTAGCTAACATAGGTGTTTCAAAAGAACAGGCAGCATTAGCCACTTCCAAATTATATGAGTACCGCATATTTACCAAAAAATGTGCACACTATTGACGCCAGAGGCGCAATGAAGATAAATTCACAGGAACTACGAAAATTGTAACAGTCCCATCTTGTACATCCTATACACAAAGTATGTTAAGGTGTTAAAAAGAATATATTCAGCGGAATGACAAATAAAGATCGGCATAACGGCGAGGGCAGATTTCTCAACGGCAAGAGCACGCGAGCATACAACCGAGGTAGAACCCAAATCCCCCAAATTAATGGAAACTAAGTTCTGTCAAGGACAAGGGATATCAACGAAACAAGACCTTAGGAGGATGACCTCACGGACTACAAAAGCTATGCATAAAATCTCCCAATAATTTCACTACGCCTAAATATTTACCTTTCGTTTTCAGCGAGTAGTACACCACGGAACACCCTCCCTTCACTCGAAAAATTAACTGCAATAAGATTTGAAGTTGAATAATCTATAACTACGGTTATTGACTGGCCGGTAGTAAAGCCACTTCGACCAGCGTTACTCGACGCCATGTTGGGCGGCAGTACTTAAGCTAGGCACGACAAAATTGGACTATTATAACAATCAATTGTAATAAGTAAATAAAAAGTGAAACAAAGTTTCATTAAAAAATACCTAATAACAATAAAGGAAAAAACATTTTTTATCTGTTTACCGCATTTACTATGGTAAAAATGTCCAAAAATGACATAAAAAGATCAAATACAAATGCAGGCTCTAAGTGAAGGGAAACTAATTAGAAATTACAATGCTCGAAGATTTTGTTGCTGCAAAGAAAACTATTGTTGCACATTCTTTCCATCACGTAATATCTGTAATTTATATATTTATTGATGCTTCGATTTTTTCGCCGATGCAGCTTTTGTGCGTAAGCTTGTTATGCCTACTATTGCTGTTCGATCAAGTGCGCCTTACATTTTCGGCGGAAAATAAGCCATACAATTTGTTCTGCAACTTTCTAGCTGCCAAAACTCATCCAAATTTTGCCAAGATCTTCTGATAGGCCATTACAAAAAGTAACATTATAAATGCCTTTGAGTTTTTTTAAAAAATCCTATTGAGTGCTTAGAACGACGCAAGGAATACGTTATCCATTCTCTTCGCATTTGAGCACAAATCAATTTTTGTGAGCATTCATATCTTTTCCTTCCTTCAAAGCGTGTTTTACACAACATTTAGCATTGCGTACCCAGACGGCATCATTTTGATGTAGTAGCTGTCAAAACATCCTTGTAAGGCGGGTGAATTTAATCATATGACAAGATAATCAACTGAAAGTTCTGTACACCACAGATGGCTCTGTCAAATTTAATTTGTTCTTTTATATTTATTGGCACCTGTTCACTCACGTCTTTAGCTGCAACCAGTGGCATATTTCCTCCACTTTGATAGACACCAGCTTAGCTTTCAAATCAGTAGCACCACTATTTCTTGATGTAAAAGTTAAACAATTTAAATTTATTTGTGTTCGTTAGAGGAGTAGCTAAGTTAGGTTCCACAAAAATTCAAGCTCTTAGTCAATAAAAAAAAACTATTAGCTTTATAGGAGTGTAAGTTCTGTCTATTTACTAATGTATCACGCAATTCGTCGACAAAAATTTGACAGTAACTTATGCTTTATAAAATGAATGCTACCCAATTTTTTTCCACAAACCTCTGACAAGTGATTTTTATGCGACCTAAATTTGCTGAGCTACCACAAAAGTGCAACCAGGGCACTCCCTTTAGGCAAGTTTAATTAGAAATTCCCCAAGTCATTACCTCCTTCGGATTAACGCTAATCCCCCTCCTCTCGCATCCTCATTAGAGAAGTTGCCACTTGGCTCTAAACACTGGCTGCCACGACCACACCGCCGTGGCTTGTTGATTGAAGGCTGAGAGGGCTAGTGTGACGCATGCACACAGGCCCACGTTTATAACACCAGGTGAATTTAAGCCCGGCAGCAAAAGGCACACACACTCACTAACACATACACAGACCCTCTGGCAAAAATGGCGGAATACAAAACCATCTTCTTTGCCATTGACAAGGAGAGAAACCGTGAGTCCACAGTGCCACATTTTGCTTTTTGCTAACTGGGTGTTGGCGATTCTAAATGCATGGAGGCTCTTATGTTCCCTTTCTTCCTCCCCATTATTTAATGATAAACTAGGAAGCAAAACATCAAGGAATTTCGTCCTCCCCAACGACTGACAATTATGAGGCCGTCTCGATTTATGCCTGTAATAAAATGGTGTGATGCGTTGATTGCACTGACACCTAATTATCAAGGGGAAATCAAAGTTGTCACGTGTCCTTACGATGAACCCATGCACGCCACACTTGTAATGAGCCTTTGTGCTCTCGTCTTGTTGTTATTTTGTGCAGGATATCCAACCTGTAGGCGGACTTCTCTTTTAAGGGTACATCACAATCGAGGATTTGGAGCGGTATATAAAGGAAAATCGAATGAGTCCAACCGTCTTACAGGTAGGTTAATGCAAGAAAGAGGAACTCTTGCCTCCCGAACTCTTACAAGGTGTCTCTCTCTCACTTCCATTCCCTTTAAACACCTAGAGATGGATTAGATTGTTTGATCCTCAAGGCACGGGTCGAATTACCCTCGAAAATTTTTGTGAAATACTACACGAAGATATGGATGATATGTAAGTTTGTTAACTAGAAAATTTGTTTTAATTTATCATACCACATTCATGAATACCCTCAAAGCACAGTATTATCGGTAAAATGAGAGGAAGAAAACCGGCTATTTGTTTGTAAACTCGCTTTAGCCCAAGCTAATTGCAAGCTCCTCTCTATTTTATTACCTAAGTCCAGTTTTAGTTTCATAAATTATGCAATTGCAGCGCGTATTTTAATACCTTGTAAAAATAAGCCACCCTTGTAAATCGCAGGCTGCGTCAATATCCGACCACGAGTGTTCAGCAAATCCAAATAATTGACCGAGAAATGTCGGAAGTGATGATGAAGGGAATTTTAAGTGTCACCCGACATGCCGTACAAAGTAATCCAGGCAATCTTCAGGTGAGTCTGTCGTCTACCCAAGGGGCAGCTGACACACCCACTTAGAATACCCGCCTATTTCTCCTCATTTTTTCCACCGCAAAAACAACTGAACTACGCTAGAAGCTCAAGACACATTGCTTTTGCGCAAAAAAGAGGTTATCGCGCCACTCACATGTCCAGACAACAATTTATCATGCGGTATTGTGTATAGCTTACAAACCCAAGCCCCACTTGTAAAGGCAGCGATTTTTTCCCAAAGCTGTGTATTCCCACCACTCCGTTACCTATTGATAGGCACAGGCAGCCGAGATCAAAACGTATGCAGACGAACGGTACGGTGATACATGGCACTGTTTCATTATGAATGGCTCCCACGGCTACTTCTACTCACACAAGCCGAACCATTCAATCTCATTCTACTTTGGAGGCAACTATTACTTCATTTTCTGCACACCGCTTGCGTAATTTTTACCCTGCGGTCTACTGAAATCGCCAGAGTTCAAATTTGGGTCTTGACAGCAATTTTTCGCACGACACCTTGTAAAGAATTCCAACCTGAGTTATAAGATCGACACGTAATATACTATTTGTTAGGTGACTGGTTGTCTTCTGATTTTTCAACCGATTTTAAGGTTTAAGGAAGATAAGTAAACCCAAGTTGCGAAAATGTCCTAAGTGTTTACTTATGGCATCGTGGCTTCAGCCAATGACCGCAGCACACCTGGTAGCTTTTCATTCGCGCAGAAAAAATTGCAAAAAACGACTAGGGAAATAGGTTAGTCATTCTGTTAATTTAAATTTAAACGATCCGCCAAAATGTGCCTCTGTAAAATAGATCTTGTCTTTAAAATCAGTTTGTCGGGTGGTAAAAATTTGGCCTTTCTTGCAACAAATCCACTCCATTATGGACATGGAATTGTAGTCTCTTTCAAGGGGACAGGTGTGAATAGTTACTCTATATTAAATTAAAAACAGTATTTTCAACACTAATCTAACCTAGACAATCCACTGCCTGTATTGATACTTCCACATTTGCACAAAAACGCAGATCCATACAGATTGTGATGGTCTATATGGAAAAAATGTTAAACTATTTGCTTGATTTAGTGAAATAAATGTTTTAACGGAGCAGTAATCCGAACCATGCAAAAGACTTGGTCGATTTAAGCCATTAGTGAAGAGAAAAATGACTATAGGATTTCGTTTAAAAAAATGATGGCGAATATTTGAGGAGATAAATCTCCATCAATGTTCAATATAACGACCAAAATACGTGTTTTGTTATTGCTTGTCTAATTATGTTTTAATCTACTAATAAATGCCCAGTATATTTATCCCCTATTCTGCATTATTTTTTGATATTTGCGGTTGACAATGTTTGGCCAAATACGTAGCCCTTTTTTTCGCCATGCGAAAGGAAGATAGAAGATGACGTTACTTTAAATACAATTCACGAAGAAATTTCCACTCACGGTTCCTGATAAATCAAGATTATTCCCATCTATTTAGCGGTATCAGAGGGCATTAAACCTCCAAATGAGGTAATATTTTAGGTAAATAACGAGACGATGAAGCCACTAAGATTCACATTAAGTTTTGCACAACGTTTACATTAGGCGTAACGCAGATGCAGCTGTCTATCTAGCGCGCCTATGAGGGAGGTATTGTTCGTGCGGCTCGCCGCCTTCATAGTCGTCTGGCTCATCGAGAGAAAAGAGTGTGACATCCCCAGGACTGACAATTTGGGGGTCGGAGAACTCCGCGACCAAGAGGAGCGTGCATGCCTTGCCATAGTAATTAGGTTTACAGATGCAATGCTCCTCGTCCACTGCTTTGCCTTGCTCATCCCAACCCGTACGACGAATGCATTGACCGTGCGAACAGGTTGGTGTTCCACTCGGACATTCTGTGACCAGAACATGACTATGGCAAAGAAAAAATATATCAGATTACTGGTTATAATGCATAAATATATAAACCCTGTGGTTGTAGACTGAGCAGACAGAGGATTTCGGTGGTACACTTTACCTGTCAGTGAGGAGGAGACAAGCTGTACAAACGGTGATCACTCTCCACCAGGACGATATAATGCCCATTACGATGAGGCTACAAAGGCAGTGGGAAAATTCCCCGGCTTTATATGTCTCCAGTAGGGCATACCCACGCACTGGACAATTAGATGACTGTACGATCATTACGGAGGAGCAATGCTGACTTGCGTCACCGGCATTGTCCTGACCAAGTTGGCAGCGTGGGCGTCTGCACTGTATGTGTGCATATCCGTCCAATGGCCTTTAAACTCGTCGCCCATTCCACACGCAATACCCCAATATCACGTTAGACGGTCTCGTCTATCAACTGAATTTCTACCATTGACATCAATGGCTAGGTCAAAATATTTTTCGCGGTATGACAAGAAAAATGCTTGACAAGGAAGGCGTGTTAGGTGTTTTCATGCGAAAAGTCGTTGGCATCAGACAAACAATAAGGGTGTCTCTTTTCAGGACCCCCAGAAAAGTGTGCGAGATTTTCTGTATCGAGTGGAGCAGGAGCGGCACATCCGCGACCAGTGCAAAGGCTTAAGTAACCTAGTCGACACTGTCACACCCAGTTCTGAGCCTGATTCAACGCATCACTTGAATACAGTGATGTGGCAACTTAGGACAACTTCAAAAGACCTCTCTTGGTGTACTCTCTTTAAATCAAGGTGAAGCATAACCAGGCGAATCAATTGTGTGCTGATGCTGCCACGGTAACAGCAACCTGACGTCGTCGCCGTGTCAGCTGCCATAAAATCATCTGGCCTCATTCTCCACGTGACGATGAAGAAGTTGGATTATGATGTATGGTGCGCTCAGAGAGGTGGTTTCTGCAGAAACCGCCTCCGTAGTCACCCCCGTCAACAACGTGGACATTAGCGGGGTTGGCGTTTGTGATGCGTTGACTTAGTGTGTCTGTATGTGATGCTCGGCCAACCGCATGATCCTGTAGTACGCGCTTACGTGCGTGTGTGCTTGCTAGCACAAGGTACATAAGGATCTGTGGTGCTACCACTACCTCAGATACACCAATGCTCATGTTCGCCTCCACCAATTCACTGCTTTTTGCAGTCTTCTTCTCAGCATCTCTCTTCCTGGTCGACAGGTAAGGTACTCCCTCTCTGTAGTGCCTTTTTTTCTTCTACACAGCCTATGCTTTTCGCTTTCTGTCTTCCCACTTTCCTGTCGGTTGTTTTCTTCACAACTGTCTACTTTTTTGCCGATTTGGATTTGAGTAGTATAACCGACCGCAAGAAAACTTTGCGTTAATGTTAAACTGAGTTTGTATATTCACTCCGTCCTCTCTTTTCCCCACAACAGCCGTATTACTGTCACCGAGTGTGCGAATGGAACCCCCACCTGTTCGCACGGTCGATGCGTGCAGCGCATGGGCTGGGACGAGGAGGGTCATCCGGTGGACGAGCAGCGATGCATCTGCGATCCAAACTACTACGGTGAGGCATGCGCTCTCCTCGTAGTTTCAGATTTCGCCAATCCGCTAATCATCAGCCCTGGCCCCATGAACATGTTTGCTCTGCCAGAGCCCAGAGGTCGTACCAATACTGATCCTGTCAATGAGAAACACGCCTATGGCGGTGCCGTCTAGACTGACATTCATTTACATTCCTCCCGATGTACTATTTAAGATTTAAAAGATCCTGTATTTCACTTACTTCTGCTTTTGTTGAACAAATGAGAGGGGGTATTTGATAAGCTGACATGAAGTAAGCAGTTTCCACAATCCAAATACGATCAAGTCATGTAAAACCATCCACAAAGTGTTGCAATAATTGTGTGTTTTATTTAACCGTCCATTCACTAGCGTGGAGGCTTTAGTCTCTTCAGGCTTTCGGTCATGAGAATTGCGCCTTCCAGCTTCTCAGCATGTAAGTAAGTGGGATGTTCTCTCATTCCTGCAGCATGTGGCAATAACTACACCCTACTGCATTTCAAAAATAGAAAACAAATGCAGTTTAGTGAGCCGATTTTAAACTCCACCTCTGAACTCATCGGTACTGTTAGCCTTATTATTTTGATTTCCGAAGCAATTAGGACGCCACATCCATTGTAAAAGGGCCTACGTGCTGCCATACATTAACAATAAAACACTCAAATTTGCTCTTTTTCGAGGGGTGGCGCATACTCTTTAAAATTTCTTCCACCCATCCGTTATACCTGAACATGTACATGATCGTAGTGAAGGAAAGGAAGTGAACAAACAATTGCCGATCCGGAAGTCGTCTAACTCTACCACACACATATATATATACACAAGTAAAGGCAATAATTCACCCCCATCATAGCTGAACATTTGTTTATCAAGGGATAGAAAAGAGTGTAGATTATTTTCTTAAACCTTCCTTTTTTGGAAAAAATTGTGCCTGCAGAATATGCATCACATACTATTTTATGGTTTTTTCTTCTGAAGCAGCGGAAGAGTAAAAAATGAATAAATAAGAGATATCGGGTACTTGTGAATCAACAAATGGGTTCCATTTGTTTTAGGTAATTTGCATTGTAATGCGCCTTTTTAAATGGACTGTTCAATTGAAAAGTACTCTGTATGCAACAATCCTCCGAACGAGACAGCATCAACACTTTCCCCTTGATTAAAGAGATGATTGCGCCTTCCCCACGTAAGATTTTTAACATTTATAAGGCCCCTTCCATTATCTTCGTACTACACGATACAATGTACCTTTCTCTAAAGTAGATTCTTTAATCAGGAGTCTGGAACCTCCGCAGGAAGAAGAGAAGTATGACGGGAATTTTAAAAGTTCGTCGCCTTTGTGATAATTGGGTGATAGTCAGTTCGCACAATGTAATGGCCAAAGTTTATTGTAAAATTTGTTTTTTTGGAAAGAAAATTTGCAAGGCTTGTTATTTAAAACATTTCTTCTATTCATGCACAATTCTGTAAATAAGGTTTGTAATTTAACAAATTTTTGTAAAATCAGTTTTTACTCTAACAAAAAAAATTAAGCTTGTTAGTTTTTATTTAAGACCTTTCTAATAATTTAGGTTTAATTTCTTGTTTATATTAACCTAAAAACGTTGACATTGGATACCTGTTGCATCGCTTTGCACACAAATATTTGCTTATTAGATATCAGTAGAAGGTATGCGGCTGCCATAAAAACCTAGCAAACCGGTATACCCGAGAGAAGAGTGCTTAAATGTTGCATCACCTTTGAAATAAATTTGCATAATTACATCGGAAAAGACGCAGCCTTACCATTTTGGCGACGAAAAAAGCAAGTCTACATGGTTGGCCGGTCGTACCAGCCATCTGCGAACCCTAACTTGAACTTGTGCCCTGAAATAAGGCCACTCAGGTCAGGTCTACAGCCCTACCGCCCACTTCGAGCGTTGTTTACAATCATTGGTGATTTAAAAGCTTCAATGCCTCAATTCACTCAACACGCTACATGCGAGCTCACTCACTCTCTCGTTTGCATAGTAGCTGGGTCGGTCAATCGGTCCGTTTATCATTGATCTGTCATTATTTGACACTTTAAATCAAAAGAGAGGAACTTGACCGCATTGTTGAGTTGACATCATTATCATACTTCACCCTACCATACGCATCCATTCATTCATTCATTCAGATAGCCAACCGTTCACAACTCCATGCATCAATCAGGATGCACATATACATGATCGGCTTCCTCTGGTGGTTGGCTAGCTAAACGTGTGAAGATTTTCTTGTGGTGATGATGATGATTGTGTAGACGGGTGGTCAACAAAGACAAGACGATTGCCAATATTTCACACCACATTTGAACAAGGAGTGAAATTCCTTATTTCCTTCTTGGTGGTGGCTCTAGGCAACTTGGTGTGAAATGTGACATCACGAAGTCAGGTCCCAAGAAATAAAAGGTAAAATATAGAGGACTAACTTTCTCAGAAGAAATGAAACTCTGCAGCTAAAATTCCATTGGTCTTGATTAAGCATAATTCTTGTAATTTCAAACTACAATCTGCCAGCCCAGGCCCACCTGTCTATTCACCTTGGCTATGTCAATCTACACTAGCAGCTGGTGACCCAGACACTGAGGAACAAACAACGCTGGGAGGTGGATTCAATCAGGTTACCAAGTGAAAAAACTATCTCACTGCAATCCGGGGGTGCAAGGCGTTGCAGCACAGAAGATTTGAATGCTGAACTGAAGTGATAGGGTGCTGGGTCAAGGTTAGCATTATTATCTGTATCAGCGTCTTGGTTTCTAAAACTGCATTTTGGAGATCTGCTTGTCACTATCAATGATGAAGTGGAACAGTCTCGCATGGAATATTTCAACCGGAATGAATGCCGTAGGGAGCTATAACAAACTGACCAAAACTTATGGAAACCTTAATTTCTGATTAGGAATAAAAACCTCCCCTATTTTAAGGAATTTTCCGTGTAAGTGGAAAGAAATCGTTTGTAAACGTTAAATTTCAATCTCTTCTTCACCTTTTAGTTAAGAGGCGGTCAAGCATCGGACAAACTTACCGGTAAAGCGATCTACAGAAGGGAAAATATACCGTGTGCAGTGGATAGCCTTGTTTTCAGAAAAGCGTTTCTAGTCAAACTGATGGATGCACCCGCTTTGCAGATATTTTCCAAGCATTCTGGAAACCGCACCTTTGTCCCATTCTGATTGGCTCGGGCTCAAGGTCAACTATTGTTATAAGCATACATGATTAAAGCGACTGAGCAAAGCAGTGTCATGCCAGTCCTCCAGCACTCTCCACTGCTCCACCGTACGTGCATGTCATATTCCTGTATTGACAAACCCACACAAGTCAAGATAGATATCAATCCTGGAGCCAGTTTATTACTCATCTACACAACTCAGGCTAAATAAACCCAAATCATAAAAGCGGGTGCCCAAATTGCAACAAGGCAGAAATAAGGAAAAGGAGAAGTTGTATTGCTCGCCGTGAGTGCGAGATGTGCATCCTGCCAGATTGTAACATCGACGGATGCTAGACCGTGGTTGAAGGTTGAGGTGCCTGATGCGAAATGCAAGATGTCTGGAGCTGTAGATTGGGCAGGGTCATCTTCACCACTTTTGTTACTTCTGTGTGGCTATGAGAGGGGGAGACGTGGTGATACAATGCTGCGCAATTCAAGCCACAGACAAGGAGCCTGACATCGAAGGTATCCCTCTGTCTCTCTTGCATTAATTTACCTCCATGTTGGCGCTCTACTCGCTGAACTTTCACAGTGTGGAACTGCTGTTATTCCATAGGCTGAGAGGGAGCCTGCAATTGCCAACATTAGTCAATCAGATAATCGGATGGTGTATTGCTATTCTCTTTCATAAATGGACACCAAGACAGCTTAAGGCCTCTCACCATACCACGCAATGGAACTGTGAAATCTTTTCTTGACACTGGGATGCGATAAATAGCTTTATGAAAGATTTTTTCTCCACAAGTAAACAACCCGGCTCTTGCCCCAGTCAGCTCACTTCTATTTCATACTCACATTCTCTCCTAACTATCCATTCTTGTGTGCATATCCATTTGGCATGACACTTGATAACGTTAGTGTGAATGGAAAAGGAGCAGCTCGACAAATAAGGAGGATGAGGTGAGGCACCAACTCCCATCATTTCACATGTCATTCATTATTATCTCAACGTGAAAATTTTTGTGCTTTTACTTTTTCTACTCCACTCTTTCTTCTGGATTACTTTTATCACCATTACCACCATCTTGAGAAGGGACCCGACCAGTCGCTTTGCCAGAGGCAAGAAGGTATTAATCCCATTGCAACTATTATTGTTGTTATTAATCTTTCACAAACAGGCAACCCAAGATCTCTAACAGTTCACAATACCACGCACACACACAAAGCAAGCACAATTTTGTGGAATAAAGAGGTGGGTGCCTAAATAGTGTGATGTAGGTGGTGAGTGGATTAGTTAAGGCGAACCTCTGACACGTATGTCTGTGCATACCTCTGACTGTCAAAACTAGTAACGCACACTCTGAAAGCAGTTGTCGTCAGTGCCATGGTGATTCATCACTAGAATCAAATTCTTGACAGCTTCTTCGCCTACGCTCTGCTGTCATAGTACACATTCCGTAAGTTCTATACAGACAAATCATATGACAAGCCGCTGTTTTGTCTTTATAACCGATTTCAACTTGAACCAAGAAGCAGGCAAGCTTACATCACAGGGATTCAACATGTTCAACCGACGCGGAATGGCAGTAGACTTGAAGGGAACAGGAAGGTAGTCAGCACAGGTCCTTTGAACGCCATAGGTGATTCATCTAACTCAAATCGTGCCTCAATGCTCAAGTTCCCTGTTTGCCGACACTGTAGGCTTGTTTCCTCTTATCTTTAGCAAGATTTGAACAGATACGCAAGATAAAACTGGCTTTGCATTGGAGCATGTGGTACAGGTGAAACACGTTGGCAACATTCACTCGCCTCCTGCATTACGTTTCAGCTTCCATTCTTTCATAACATCATAAGCCAGTGCGTTTACAAAGGCCAGTAATGTTTTCTACTGAATGACCAAAACTTTCGACGAGATGAGACAGACATTTCGATTTAAGGCAAAAGAGAAAGAACAGAGCAACTCGCAATTATTGCTGAAACAAGAATCAGTGGGACCGAATGAGCCTTGACCTCATAGCTCTACGTCCTCGGCGGCATGCTAAAGGTGGGAATGGCGGTGTGGAGGACAAAGGAATTGGAGCCACACCTCAAGACGCCTATACTTTGAAAGTACATGACAATAATGAGTAACAAATCGTCCGTGATTGCGTCAAATCCATGAACAGAGGAGATAGATAGGACGATCCTAAAGGCGAGAGATTAGGGCTTTGTAGGGGATCACTTGGGATTTCCTGGCTAGATTTGCGATAAGAAATGACATCTGTATTGTAATCCTCGTGAAGCAAGGTGAATAAACTGACAACAGGTTTGTACCAAACGATCCACTCGCTATCCACTTCCAACTGGACATATGACGCTTTCACAGCATTATTCACCTCATCTCCAAAGGTTCATGCCTCGTGTCTATGCAGAACAACCAACTCCACACCGTCAGCCAACTAACAACAACCCCGCTTAAAATCACTTTGCTCAATGTAACCTTACCTTCATCCTTTCTTCTTCTTCTTTTCTGACGAGGCGAAAGAAGACACAGTGAAAATTTGCCCTTGTGCTGCACTTCAGGATGGGAGGCAGAGAGTTGCTGCCTCATTCACAAACTTATCCCCGCCTTTTCTATTCCCCTGATGTATTTTATTCCCCTTCGTTGTTTATTACACAAGCTGATGAATCTGAAAGTTGCTCTTCCTACAACTGACTCCTTTATGCCCTGCTTCATCCCTATGGTAGGGGAGTAGACTAGCTACTTGTATTAAATAAGTAGAAACAAGATTAGGCGCAGCGTCTGAAGGATTTCCTAAATTTGAAGGAACATGCTACTTACTAAAGTAAAGTAGCATGAATGGTGCTACAATGGATCGAATTCAATGCTTAAGAGCAAAAGCATAAAACAAACAAGTAACGATGCCATTGCTACTTTTATTACGGACGCTGCAAGGTGCTGCTTTTTTACCTGTCAGCTGCTGCTTTCTTATTCTTAAACAAAGTGACTTCATGCAGTTTTCCTTCGGTGTTTCAATCCATGAATGCCTCGATTCACTTAACACATGTGTTCGTCGCTTGCTCTCTCACTCGGTCACTCGGTTAGTCGGTTGGGATATGTTTGGTCTGTCTCAACTTGACTCTCATTTTCACTTAAAATTGAATGTGCCCCTACTTGAGTTGTTTACCCTAAAACGGACAATTACTGTTGCCAATCCTTGCTCATCACCATCATTGCCATCATCAAATCTTTGCTCAAGCAGCAACTAGCTTCGTAATTTTATGCACCCATCAGGACGAATGCATACTGATGGAGTTAGGCTAGCAAGACGCGTAAAGAGGGTCTTTTTAACTGTCCAGAAAATGCGGAGCATGTTAGATGGATGGTTACCGGTGATCGTGAGGATGATGATGATGATGACGTAAAGATAGGTAGGCGGAAAAGATGGGACAATTATTCACATCTCCTAACACTTTAAATGAATAAGTTAATTCCATTACTGCCTTCGTAGTGGCAGCTGTGGTCAGTGCAGTGTCAAATGCGACATCACAGAGTCGTGTCTTATAAGGTGTTAGTTAATCAACTGAAAATCCCGTTAACTTAAAACACAACACCCCAAAACCCAACTTTATCTCCCTCCATTACTATGTCGTCCCACCAGATCACCAAATAAAAAAGACCTTACAACCGGAATTCAAGCAAGCATCACTGGAAGTGACTTATACATTAAAAGTGTCGCGGATCAAGTGGGTAGTGAGTAGCGACAGGTGAGTAGATCATTTTTTACTCAAGTATGATCAGTTGGTTCACTTCTCTTCGCAAATGCTGCGATACAGCTGCTGATTTCCCATCACATGGGCGTCTCTACGTCCGTTTGTCAACCAATTAATCAATCTATCTGTCAGCCCACTTGTCCATGGATCAAGCGGTGAATGAATCGTTGTGCGCTGCCTGTTTTATAACTCATAGGAGTGGTGTGAGGATGAAGTATCCTTACTTCCATCAAATAGAGCACGCAAGTACCTGGTGTCTGGGTCAGTGTTGATGCCAGCGTCTATGTTTGAACACTTGGCTTCACTCTCTCTGAAGTTGCCACGAGTTCGTCGATGCCCTCTTCTACCTCCGCCAGATTCGTAGCTTTGGCTAAAGCTGACGGAGTAGGAGGAGAAGTTGAGGATTTTTTACTGCCTCCTCATTAGGTCGCGGGATAATCCGCTCAATCACATATTTGGTAGAAATTGGTGGCTTGTCACCTAAGCAGTCTACTGGATCAAATAATTATTAAGCGCATTACCAGGGAATAAAAGGTTTGATCCTCTAAGAGCCTTCTCAATGCGAGGTGGTGGAGACGAGTGGTAGGAAATGGATGTTGACGCCGACATCAACGCTACTTCACCTCATTGCCTTGTTTGTAAGAACTCTCCACGTATACGAATTGAGTACAAAGGAGATAAAGTATAGCCACTAAAAATTTGGAGAAACGTGCTACTTAAAAAAGCCCAGAGGATAAAGAAGTTCGCTTTCATAGCTCGAAGGCCATTTTGCAGATAAGAAGCAAAAAATCACTGCATGTAGGCGCTGTCATAGTTACTTTCACGACGGTATGCCTTCATTATTGCTGGGGAAGAAAGGCTAAATTCCACAAGAGCGTGCAGTCTTACCAGTCCTCTACCTTTTGCCTCTGAAACAAGGCGATTTCATGCGTCGGTCAAACACGCATCCCCACTGTCTATCTCTGTTGTTTAAACACTGGGTTGTCTTGATTTTACTCAACAGCACACCACGTGCTCACTCACTCATCCTCTCGATCTCTTAGTCATTAAGTCGGTTGAAATTTGGTCTATTGATATAAGGCTAGGCGTCTTGTTGTTGCAGGCTAGCGCGATACGGGAGAACGATCTGTAATAACGTGCTTGAAGAAAGGAAGCATAATGGATGGACTGCTGATGATGTTTGTGATGATGGCGTGTAGACGCAGGACCAACCAAGATGAGTCAAGTCTTCAAATCGCATACTGCATTAAAAACATGTGAAATTCATTTTTGCCTTATTAATGGCAGCTGTAGTCAGCATCTTGTCAAATGTGATATCAGCCAGTCATGACTCAACAGTAAGTAGGAGGCCATTTAGAGAGGACCAGAATTTTTTTTTTTTTAAAAAAAAAGGCAGTGTTACGACACCCACAAGGGGCTTGATCAATTGAAAAGCCCGTGTCTGCAAACCATGACCTCCCAACCTCCAACTCCCCTCCCCCTACCTTCTTTACGTTGTCCTGCGCTCGCACCTCGTGACTCAAACAATAACGCTGACAACTTAAGCCTACCAGGCCATTATGTGGAAAAGCCATTAAAAAATGAAATCCGGGCACAAGAAACTGGAAGTGTAGACGTTTAAGGGTGGAGTAGATGGCGCTTTATAAGTGACAAGTGTCAAGTGGGTAGCTGACAATTAGTTGACCTTTTGGTGCTCCCCTATTGTCAGTTCATTCGCTTCGCTCTTCACAAGAGCCGCAAAACAGTTGCTATTTCTTAGCACAAGTCTCACCGTCTGTTTGTCAGACTATCAGTCGAGCACTCAATGGGTCAGGCAGTAAAGAAAGTACTGCATGCTACCTGGCTTATAATCTACGTGGGTTGTATTAAAACCAATTTGACAGGTTTCTATTTACCATCCATCAGCTCACCCTCGTGATTCTCCTCGAGCCGACTCAACGCTCCCCCTCCTTCTCTCTAAACTCTTTCCCATCTGCTAACATTGGGTTGAATTGTTTTGCCTTGGCATCTCTTAACTCAAAAATATGTCAGTCTATAGTGAGATGCTTGTGCACAAATCTCCAGACTAAGCAGACATCAGTCAACTCCACCAAAAGGAGTGAGAGGCAAGCTTCAATCCTGTGATCTCTACCTGCCCCCACAAAACTTTGTTTATTTGTAAGGCTCCGACGACTCCTCTAAATAACTACCATGTTTAAAAAATCACATAACTGGAGGTTGAAGTGCACAATTAAATAAAACCACATTACTTGTTGCGTCTACATTGATGCTCTCTTCCCGCTTGGGTTAAAGTGATGGAGCAAAGAAGGCGCAGGGTGGGGGGCGGTGGTGGAGGAGGAAGAAAATCAGCGTTAGTCTTTTCCTTAAGGTGTCAGTGACCCCTGATCAGTCAGAACGCCGGGGTAATTTGACAGCATGTCATCTAAACAATCCATTCAGTCAAGCAATAGATAACCGTGTTAACAAGGGAGAGACTAGCATGACCCTTTGAAGGACCTTCCGACCCTAGCTGGCGCCTATAACTTAGGTTCAATCAGTTACAGAATTGCATTTATTTAGACTCTGTTTTATGATGCAAATGGTTGTGGAACTTCGGTATAAAAGTGGCCTGGCGATATGAAGAAGGCAGTGAGATGTTCAAAAAAGATGCCATTCCTCGCCCAATGATGGCAAGTTAGCAGCTTTGAAAGTTTCTCGTCACAGATTTTGAAGAGGAAGAGGAGGAGGAGGAGGGGGAGGAGGAGGAGGAGGAGAAAGTGGAGAGGGCAGTAGGTGATTGTAGAATCACGTGGTACACAACACCAAATAGGCGGGATATTGCTTCGCCATGTGGTGAACAAGGGAGCGACTGCAGAGAGAGTGGAGACGAGATAGGGAAAAAGGCGTGGTTGCAATGGCGAATGGTAAGTTGGAGGCTTCAATAGACCCTGTCAACTTGCTCATCCCCAATAGTCCATGCTTCGCGATTGCTAGACACAACAACCTACCCCAAAACCACCGCCATGCTTCACGTCTTCCTACTAGACCCCACTCCACACGACTGAAAGGTGTACAAGGAACGGTTTCTCCTCCCTTCTCCTCCCTTGTTTGTCTCCTTCTATGACGTGTGAGTGAGTAACCTGCTATTTCAAGTACCGGTTAGGTCTACATCCTCACTCTCAACCTTACGAAGTGTTCACATGCCCCGATTCACTCAACACACCACGTGTTCACTCTCTTGGTCGTTTAGACGGCCAGTCGGTGGAACTTCGGTCTGACTCTTCTTCATTCTAGCTCATTGTCATCAACTACCTTACCATACGCATCAACTTCTCCACTCATCAATCCACCCATTGCCCATCAGGACGGATGTGTACTTGCTTGGCTTCTTCTAGTGGTAGACGGTCTTTTTAACTCACCTGAAGAAGGGGATCACGGTGGATGGATGCCTAATGATGTGTAGACAAGTGAAATTTTATTACCACCTTTTCAGAGGTAGCTGTAGTCAGTTTCGCGTCAAGTGTGACGTAAGAAATGTCATGACCCATCAACCAGATGGTCATGTGTCGAGGAACAGATTTTCTCCAAAAAACCTCTGTAAGGACTAACGCTTTGGTTTTGATTAAATAAAAATCGCACAACTTAAAACCACGGCTCCCCAAACCTGCCGCCTCTTCACCTTGCCTAGGCAGTTCTCCGCTTGTATCTGGTGACTCAGACATTGGGGAAAAAGCATGCCGTCAACTTGAGCCAAACAGGTCATCAATTGAAATAGTCATACAAATGACAGTTGGGCCCGCAAAACATGAAGAGTAAATCTCTGAGAATGAAGTGTCTTGTGCATTTAAAGTGTCAGGGATCAAGTGCGTTGGGGGTAGTGGGTGGACGGTGTGGGCTAAACCATGGCCAGTCCACTCACTTCCATGTCCGACAGATTTAGAGCCTTGGATGGGAGAGACGAGGCAAAGGAAGATATCTCATATTTTGACAACATGTTGGCAAAGCGAGGAGGAGAGAGAAAATTTTAAATTATCAAGGTTTTTACGGGGATGATGCAGGAGGGAAAAAATCAGCGTTTCGCTCTGCCTTGGGGGCTCGGTAATCTTGGCGCAGTCACAGGTTTGGTACAATTTGACAACTTGTCACGCGGTCAATTCAATCGAACAATTGATTGGCCTTTTGAACAGGGGCAGTTGTGACCTTTCCAAGGGCATCCCGACGCTCAGTAAAACATGTAATTGGAGGTCAGTCGGTTGAAGAAATACGGATGAAGTGTATTTTACTCAAAGACACTTTCTCGATTAAAGGTTGAAAGCTGATTGTAGACTACTGGTTTTAAGTAATTCGGCAAAAGTGAAGATGGATGGATGGGTGCTCACTCAAACCGGGATTTTTTTCCCATATCTTATACCGCCTTAATTAAATAAATGAAATTTATTTCTCCCCGTCTAGGTGACTGCTCTTTTCAATGTCGTGTCAAATGTGACATTACAAAGTCGAGCCTCAGCATGTAGGGAGGTCATGTTTGGAAGGAACAATTTTTGTCGAAAAATCCCTATTCCGATACCACATTGGCTTTGACCTCACATCACACAAATGACGGTCGAATGCCCTCGATCCTCCCACACCCAGTGGCTTAAACAATCGGGTGGCAACTGCCTGTTGTCACCCACCATCGTCACTCTCGAAGGCCTTTACTTTTTATTTACGACACTTTGAAATAGGAAAAAAGGAGAAGAAAAGAAAGAAAACGCATGGAAGGCGCATTTTGTACTTTTTCTACTCTATGATGCAGGTGTACCGAGTAGTGTAAAAAATAGTCACGTCAACGTCAGGTCATTTTGTACAGAAGGTGACTAGTAGTCCGTCTCTGCTGCCTCTGTTTGACCTTGCCAAGTGGCACTGGTATAGGTGGTAGGATACTCATAGCCAATGGACATGTCCGTTGAGGCAATTTGGTTGTAAGCTGAATCACTGCCCGACCACTGCGTTGGATAGGATTGGGGATGTTGTTGTGATGGCGTTGAAGAACGATGTGTGCAACCATAGAGGTTCATCATCGGGTGCGAGGCCAGGGGTTGTGCTTGAACTCCTCGAGTTGAGGGCTCCCATGAGGAGGTCGGTGGCACATTTGGGCTGGCCTCCTGTCTCATGCCCACTGTATTACCTGGCTGCCATTCAAAGCTACCTCTCAGTAATGCGGGATCTTGATTTGTCATGGAGGATTGAAAGTACCTCACACAACTAACTGGTAGGGCGCTATTCGAAGTGGAAGGAACCGGTGTTGACATGGTGTAAGAGGCAGCAGAATAAGTTATTGCCATTGTCTGGCTAGGATGGGATACAAGACGTTCAAATGATTGAGCCATATCTCCAACCTCAGTGCTCAATTCCACCAGATCTGGACTTGTTCGATCTGTGTGGCTCCAATTTGGAGTGGAGACCGGACAACTGCTGCCTTGGTGATTGCTAAATCCATTCATCGACTCTGTGCTGCTCGCTCTAGGCAGTGTAGACTGGGAATTCTGGTCGTCGCTTGTCTGAAAATAATGGAAACAAGTAATCACAATGTCTAGCCATTAAGAAGGTGAAATAATTGCCCCTAGGGGTAGGCAGGTAACTACTAGAGCATGAAAGTCTCTTTTTCCCCTTTTTCACTCCTGTAAAATCCCCTCTCCTCCCCTCCCCTCCCCTCCGGGACTCCACCTAGGAGGCACTTACCGTTTCTGTCCGAGACTCCTCGAGATTGTTAGAGCTACCATCGGAGTTGTCGGTGATTTGGACACCACGTTTCTTTAACTTCGAGCGACGATTTTGGAACCAGATTTTGACCTTGTGAAGTGAAAATAACAGCCGGATAAATAAGGACTTTGAAAAAAATGACTGTGTATGTGTGAAATGCTTGGTAGACGGGTCGTGTGTTTTTTTTTGTGACCACAGGCATGCATAGAAGCGTAAGGAAGATCAAAGACACATAGGGCTTTCGTATATTCACACACACAGAGAGAGGGAGAGGGAGGAAGAGGTAGAGAGACAGACGTGTTCCACCACCGCCACCACCACCTCTCTCCTCTTCTTTTAAACCATATTTTGGAGCATAAATTATCCACCTCAATCCCCTTTGGCGTAGTCAATAGAGAGGAAGGGCGTTCCTGTCTCACTGTTTGCCTTCTCCTTTCTAGACTGACAAATTTTAGTGGATATTGGGCAAGAAAAAGCACACAAGTTTTGAGGAAATGGTAAAGCTAGCCCATGGCTAAGGGCTTTTGGGTTTGGCGGTGGTGGTTGTGGTGATGATGGGAAAAGAATGTTCGCCTCCTCCTCCTCCTCCTCCGCCGCCGCCACCACCACGTCCTTCTCCTCCTTCAAATTCCTCCTCTCCACCCTCATGAAGATGCGCACAAGCAGAAGAAGAAAGATAATTACAGGCCTGGAACAGGTGAGTGCGTAAAATGTCCGTCCCATCGTAGGCCAAGCCTTAACCACGCACACACACACACACACACACACACACAACACACCCTTATCCACCCTCCTCTGCTAGCCTTGCGCTTTTGTTCAGAAGGCAGTCCAAAGGGTGGATGGAGTGGGAAATTTCACGTACTCTTCAAGACGTTTACGGCCTCAGTAATTATATACACGGAGAAGAAAAGCGGAGAACTAGGAGGGGCAACGGTGTAAAATGACTAACCACAAATCAGGTGCAAATTGTCCAAAAGTTAAGCCTATTTACTTAATCCTTTGTCATAACTAGGCCCTCTCTCTCTCTCTCTCTCTCCGTCATGAAGCATAGTTGTGGAGGTGCACAAATAAGAATACCCATCACAACCTACTCATGAGGAGGAGGAGGAGGAGGTGAAGGAGAAAACTGCGAGAAAGGGAGGAGGAGATGGACAGAAAAAATGATTATTTATACAGGATTATAGTACCATAGCTATGTAATTAGAGGTTTTGAGGAGAGAAATTCACATTTTTACGGCTATCACCTGATTGGTCGGTTTTGTTTTTTGTCAGTCAAGTGGGTACCCACCCACTATCCCCCTCTTCTCCGGTTATCGATATTTCCGCCGGTCGTGTTGGCAATGCATTATTTTTCCCCGGGTCCCCGCAAAAAAAGTGAAATTATTAAAGCAGAGGAGGAGATAATTAAACAGGTAAAGAGGTAAGCCTCTTACATTTGCTCTGTGAAGAGCCTATCAATCATTGTCACGTGTTTGCCTCTATTTACTTCGTTTTCTCTCCCTTTTTTTGCCTTCGCTTTGGCCTTCTCAGATCAACTCAACTAATGATTGTCAAAAAAAAGGACAAGAAGAAAATTCGTCTGACAGCTAAGTCGATATTAAATTTACAGGAGGGGTCCCATGACCTCTCCAGTTTGTCGCCATGGCAATAGAAATAAGAGAGTTGGAGAGGGGAATTTGGTTTCTTTTTTTCAAAAAAAGGGGAGCAAAAAATATTACCTGAGTCTGTGTTAAGCCCAAATCACTGGCGAGTTGAGCCCGCTCCGAGAGATTGAGGTACTTGGACTTGGTGAATCGGCTATTCAAACGTTCCAATTGTGCTGGGGTATAAATAGTTCGAGGTTTTCGCGGTTTTCGCCGATTCCCCAATCCACGATTGGCCTCTGTGATAGAAGGAGGCAGTAATTATGGCCTACGATTAGGTAGAGACGTACCATGTCCACCGCCGACCCCGCCTCCCCCTCCTCCCGAATCGGTCATGGTACCTGTGGTGGATGCAGCCAGGGTGTAGTCATTCGGACTAGTGGAGAGACTACTTATCACCGTTGTTGGGGTGACAGCATCGTGGGTCAAATTTATCCCTCCGTGGTAGGTGGAATGCTGAAGTAATTCTTCCTGAGACAGGGGAGATGTGGAACCTCTTGTATCCTGTACCGGGGTTAAAATATACCGCGTGCGGACATCATCTGGGTAGGTATGACTACTACCGTAGTATATCGAATTGTAAGGCGTATGCAAGGCGCCGTTATGAGAGATCGGTAGATGTTGTTGAGATGATCCTACACCCTCATAACCGGATGTGGTTATTGCCGTGGGGACGTACGGTGGGTAGACATCAAATAATGCCGGGTTCCCGTTAATGCCGTTCGGGTGACTGGTGTATTGACCGACAAATGGGGGAACACGTTCCGAGGGTGTAAAAACGTTATCAGATGGGGGTAAAGTCATCTCCTCGAGAAAGTTCTGTGCAGGTGTACCGGAGAAGTCATTATTCTCCTCACCTATCGGTGATGTGTTTGACATGTTGGGTAAGATATCCGGCAGATTGAAATGTCCATTTGAAGTTGCTGATCCATCCACACAGGGCTGGTGGAGGCTACCTGTCCTCTCGTCGGCCATGAGTGAGACCTCTGCTATAGATTTGCCACTTAACGTCTTCTGTTGCGTTATGTGATGGTGAAACTGGTCTCAGTTGATAATATAACCAACTTGCGGGGGTGTGTGTGTGTCACACCGATGATATGTCAGTACTCTGCCAAAATGCTCCAATCAGATTAGCACTCAACAGCCGGCCGACTCCAGCTTGTCAATGATTGGCGGAAATTTTTGACGATTTTGTCCACAGCCCCTCACGCCAATCCCTTTACACGATGGAAAGGCATTCCCTTTGACATCCTAATAACTAGGCATTAGAGAAAGCGTAATTGAGTAATTGCCAACTTATTTTCCTTTTCTTTGTTTAAAGTGTACTCAAGACGGTAGCACCAAAGATGACAATTTCCTAGATTTTAACTGAAAAATAGTACATATAAGTAATTTTTAAAAGGAAAAATTGCAGCTAAGGAATATGTCCTTTATTCCAACAAAAAGATGACTATATTGCTTAGGCAAAAGGAAGCCATTTGGGAGAGTAGAGTCTGGGTGAAAGACGAGGTGTGCAGTGTACCTCACGTCACTTTCCATCTGTGCAAAATTTTAACCTGCGACCATCTGGTGGGTAGTTTAGGCCTCACGTGTGCACCAAGCCCCACACCCACCCCCTGCCCGGTCCTTAATCAAAGCACATAAAAACTAGCCAAATACAATTTTGCTTAGGCCCTAACACCCCCGCCTCGCCTCGCCCCTCTCCCCATTAGCCCACTTCCTCCCTCCTCTTTCTTCGTCATGAGCCCTAACATATACTGTTTGTAGGTCCAACTCACGCCCGTAGGCAGTGCAGCATCTGCCGGCCTGAAATAATGCCACTCTGCGATGCTTTCCACCATCTTCTGGGTGGGAGGCGGAGGAGGAGGGTGGGAATGCGCCTTGCTTTGCTTTCACGGTGCTAACTCGCCTCGATTTAACAATGCAGGCCAACTTGTCCTCCCAGTCTGGGAGGTGGGGTAAGGAGAGAGGGGAGGGACAGAACGACACCCTCTCGGGTAGATATATTACGTTTATGGCGACAATAATTACCAACTTCCGGTGTATAAGCGCTTAACACATATAACAAAATCTAGTGTAATTAATTCAATGAAACAAATTATTATTTCAAAAGGAAAGACAAGAATGAAAGAAGGCGATGATGATCAACTTCTCCACCAAGAAAGGAGTAAGTTAGTTGCCCACCTAATTGTTTCCTTCTGGTCTCTAATTACCTCACACATGCAGCAGCTCTAAGGCGTCAAAGACATCTTCAATCTGTCGACGCAAAAGGGAGGGAAGGAGGGAGGAGGGGAAAAAAGAAATGCACCCTGATGCCTTTTCTTCCTCTTTTGAGGAGGCGAGACCCCTTCCAAATTTCCCGGTCTCCTCTATGAGGCAAACAGAAGTAAGGAGTTAGAAGGCATCGCCTACTGAGTGTTTAAGTTATGCCAAGTAACAATGTTGGGGAAGAATAAAAGCATCACAATTCCTTCTTCCTCTTGCTCCTTCTCATCAATCAAAGAGTAGGTGAAATTTGTCCGCAGGTTCAAATTTCTTAATATTTTGCGAGGTTCTTTTGACAGGTGAACTAGTGTTAGTAGGGAGGAGATCAGACTGCTTGTCATTTCATTGTCTTTACGTAGTCTCAAGACTAAACAATTTTGGAGGTCTTGGAGACTAACTAACTAAATGACACTCACGTTTTGGGTGAGAATGTCCACAAACGGTAGTGGTAGATGCCGAGATTAGGAAGGACAAAAGGTGGTTTCTAAGCTGAGCCTCTTGTTTGGCGCCTAAACGGATTTGAGAACAAGCGAAGTGGATGAGAGAGGGTGAGAGAGGGAGGGACGGAGGGAGGGTGTGGAGAAGTGGCTGGCTGGAACGGGGAAAGACAGGATGGGGACGGTGGTCACGAGGGCCGCCTTCTTGCTTCAGCCAGGCCGCCGATGTTTGGGGGGAGGAGGGGAGGGAAGTGGGACAGTGAGGCTGACATACGCCCGTAACATTCACATAATTATAGGTTATACGGCTGATTCAGACTGACGTGATCTATGGGGACTTGGACAAATTTCGTCTTTTATTTCCACTTTTTTTAAAATTAATAAATCGGCCAAGTTACCAATCAAACAAGTCCATATCGAAAATCGGAGTTCTACCGATAAGGGGCAAAGTGAGGGGAAGTAATCTAGTAACCGCAAGATTTTGGAGATCCAATTAGCCTAACATCAAACCCTTGAGATGGTGCCAGTCAAACTAAGGCAATCTGCCTCAGAAACGCTGAGTAGAGAAAAGGGAAGGAATGTAGATAAGACTTTTGTCATTTAACCATTAAAAGGTGGTCAAACGTTGCCTATCTGTGTTTCGAGGCCTCGAGGTTTATTCGAGGAGTAGTTCATTCTAGAAGGACCTTTTATACCCCAGATATAATTGCTCACTGGGAACAGATGTAACTATTCGCCGCTACAGCAAACATAATTGCTCTCCTCCGTCTATGAGGCAGGTTTGAGAGTGGGGATGGGGGGAGAGGCTTCCAAAATTTCGGTGCTAGCAGTAGCAGCAACAATACCAGTATTCGTACAGGGTGGGGGGCAGTGGGAGATCGGGAGGAGGGAATGGTATTCTAGAACGGGGAAGCAATTATGATGCCTTTCTCAAATACCCACCCCACCTTCAATGTCGACACAGCGTGGGGAACAACTCGCTCCCCACCCCTCCTCTTCTCTCAGCGTTCCCATCTCTCAATGCCTGAAAACGAGAGGAAACTATGTAAGTAAATCAAATTAGTGCGTGCCAATGAGCATAGCGACCAGCAGTACTTACCGGCTTATTGACAACGGCAACACGCTCGAATTCCCCTCCAGGAACGCCAACATCTTAAAATCACTTCATCACCAAACAAAGGCTTATTGGCGAGATACAGAGACTGTGGAGATTCTCAAAACGATGAGAATGTTTTTAGATACGCGATCTCCAAAAAGGGGCACAAACCACTAACACACGTGGAGGAGGAGCCATACTATGCCCTAAACCTATTAAATATTTTTTTTGGAAAAATGTAACCACAGCAATTGTTCCATAGAAAAATCTACTATTACTGGTAAAAATGCGAGGTTACAAAAAAAGGAAATAAACTGGGAAGTGCAAAAAGGGAACCGACTAAATGAAAGTTGTTGATTGAGGCTTTTCTCCTTAAAAAGTGTTAAGAATCATCAGGATTTGTAACTGTTGGTGGTCCATAGCGTTTCACATATCGTCGATAGCGTTTCTGATTGGTATCCTCTGAGGCACGAACTCGTATTTCCTCCTCCATGACCTCCCTGTAGGCCTTTAGACAAAATAAAGGTGGTTACAAATCGACCTACTTATACAATTTAAGTCGACAATTAGAGATTTCGTAGATACCTTGAAATTTTCACGCCTCCATAATTCCAAATGATTGTAATAAGCTCTACTTCCCTCGTCCAGACTATCCCACCGTGACTGATTGTAGCCGAGTCGCCGTCGTGTCAGATATTCCTTCTCCTCGGGTCCGTAGGGACGTCGAAGAATCGTAAAGAGAACAATCCACCGCAAAGCCCACCAACAAAAGCGTAAAATGTGGTAAGGCAAAATGACCAGTTGAACAACAAGGGTATTGCGGATACTGGGCGGCCCACAATCACCTCTGTAGGTGAAACCGGAATAAAGTCAATTCAATGCCGATAAAGGGGGGAGAGAAAAAGGCGTGATGAAATCCATTACCGAAGTTCGAAGTTCTCAGCAATTACAGAACGAATCACTGCTTCCTCATAAGCCTTTATCTCGTCCTTGGTAAGCCGACGTCCCACCTTTTGTTTAGCAATTTGAAAGCGTTTTTCAGCATTGGCCAACTCCTTTGCCTTGGTGCGATATTTTGGATCCCGAACGAGAAATGCGAGAGCCTGATTGTGTTTTGTTTTTTGACTAATGTACTAAAAATAAATTATTCGTGCATATATCTTGATCTTCATAGTTCACATATAAAGGGAAGCACTCACTTGAATCGCAGACAAAATAAATATGGTGGACAGGCAAACCAGTCGAACATCGATTTTGGGAGAGTACCTTCGTTTATAATAGCGATAGTAATGATAGTACATTTCAGTGGGATGGTCTAGCATGTACTCATATTCCTGCCTTTGTTCTGGATCGCGTAAAATCTGCAGTTAAAAGCATGTAGAAAGAAGTTATGGGGAACACACCTCATAGGCTGTTGCAATCAGACGAAATGTCTCTTCGGCTCTGACCTTTTCCCCAGTAGTTTTCTGCCTGTCTGGATGAAATTCCTTCGCAAGGCTGCGATATGCTCGCTGAACGGTGACAGTGTCGGCATCACGACTAACTCTCAATACTGAAAGTTCAGCGGAAGGTGATGTTATGACACAGGTTGAATAAAAGGGTACATAAAAAGCTTAAAAAATGAATACAACACAAAATTCATATTAAACGACGAGGATTCTAATGCATAAAAAGAGCTGAGAACAAGGCTAATAGCATAGCGAATTGGAACAAAAAACAAAGTCAAATTAAATGCTGTCAGGTCAATTAGGAGAATGCCAAGATGTGTAGCAGCATGCACGTCCATTAAAATCAACTAAGCACGCAAATTCATTTCAAGAGCAAATTCAAGTTTTTAGTGCCTATTAAATCTAGCCTTAAAAACCTGTTATAGATCCAATGCCTATCGTTTAAGTCGTTAAAAGGAGCAAGAAAAACAAAGGCATTAATGAAAAGTGCAAACGTACAATATTACACAAAGAAAACCATCACAAACCTACCATCGAAACACGACTGTTCACCGCAGTAAATCCCCACTAACTGTCCATCAGTTAAATAAACGAGAAGCAGAGTCAATATCTGAGTACGCAACATACAGGTTAAAGAAGGCACCTAGGCTAGCTCTCTGTGTTGACGTAGATTATTTTAAATGAAGAGTAGATAAGATATTTGAGCAATCCTGCATTGTGCTAGCAAGCGCTCTATTACTACAGTAAATGATGGGTCCAGCATCAGTGAGTAGCCATATTTAGCATGTGAGAAGAAAGTAGAAAATATTAACGCCCAAAAAGTGCCGTATATTTGCAGACTCTTCTAAGGCAAAACTAAAGTATTATCAGTTGCACCGTTTAGTTGGAACACATATTCCGGAAAAACAGCAACACCAGATAACCAAAAAAACGCACAGAAATCATGGACAGGGACCTTAACAAACGATGCCAAAACTAAAACTCGCGGAGATTAAAATACTAGAAACCTTTCATCCGAAAGTTACTTCCAGATAAGCCTAAACATTTTCTAGTCCAAAATCTCGATTTGACGCGCGGAACTGCAAGAATGCGCGAAACCCATTTGCTGAAACAGTAAATTGCAATGTAACCACCAAACCTAGGACTGGGCAAACCTCTAACCCATCCAGTTTTGGGACCCCCCAAGTTTGTTTGAATTAGTCGGCTTCCAAGCGGGGAGTTCAGTCCGAGATGTCGTCTCTTAAGCATATGGTGTCTTCAACTGATTCCTCTGATGGTGATGCGGTAATGCTTGTTCTAACTAAGTTCTGGTGTTTTCCGTTTCATGTGTTCAATCCCGTTTAGTGGGCGTCCTCAAGGAAAAGTTCCAAAAAGAAGAGACCTCGACTTGAACATCGCTCGAGTGATCCAGAAGAGGGTGAAATCCCCAGTGATGCGTTTGACGACGACGAAGATGATGGATTAGACGATGACTTATATGGTGGTGAAGAGGACAAGCAACGTTTACTGAAAATGAGTGAGAAAGAAAGGGAGGAAGAGCTTTACCGCAGGAGCGAGCGCCGTGAGGCGATGAAGGTTTGAGTTAATTCTCTTTCCAACGCCATCCCAGATCCGAAGAGATGTAAAAAAAAGGCTGAAGGAGAAAAAAGAAAGGGAAAAAGCTGAACGCGCTAATAGGGAACGTTCGGGGGAATCACCAAAGGACAAATTATTGAAACCAATTAAGAAGAGTTCTGCTTACGCCAACGTGTACAGTTCGGATAGTGATCAAGGAAGCAGTTCGGAGGATGAATCGACCAAAGGCGGTCTGCGGGACCGTAAACTTACCCTGGCCATGCAAAAGGCACCCAGTTTTCTTTGAGTCCTTAATGTTTTTATACAGGAAGGGCGGTCTAAACGACTGCAAGAACTTGCCGACCGTCGAAAAGAGATTAAAAGCAAAAAGGAAACTCTTTACTCCGCTTCTGATGATGAACGAGTGGAATCTCATTCTCAACCCAAACATCATTCCCGAAGAGGTGTTTATTCAAGTTCGTCGTCGGATTCTGATTCTAGTCGCTCCATGATTGGACAGTCTGTTCAAAAACGACGAAGGTAAAGAATGCTTTTTAAGTCCCTTTTTACTAACCCCACTTCTTAAATCCTCACTATTCAGACTTGTGTTTTCTTTCATAGTACTTCCAGTTATTCCCGGTCATCCTCAACTCCATCAAGTGACTCCAGTGACGACGATCGGGGTCGTAGTCGTTCACCGGAGGTTGAATACATAACAACGCTTGAGCAACTCTCCAAAATCAGGCTTTCACGATTTAAATTGGAAAAATGGGTTCACATGCCCTTCTTCGATGTATGACCTCTTTCATTCCTGCCTTCAGGCACATTCACATGCTTCGTCTATTTAGTGGCTGTTCTTTTCACTTTTAGAACCTGGTAAAAGGGTGTTTTGTGCGGATTCACATTGGTCAGTGTAGAAACGTCCCTGTCTATCGGTGTGGAGAAATCATTGACGTGAAAGAGATGGCAAAACCATATGACCTGGGCAAAACAAGGTAATAATGCGTCACTTACCGCTCTTATTGAATGCCAAACCCCGATTAATGCTCTGCTTTTCACAGACTGGGGCTTTCTAAGTACCAAATGGGTTGGATTGTCTTCAAAAAGATGCTCCAGTTTGATAAGGCAGGCTTTTAGACTTATTCCTATTTTCGCTCCTTTTAGGACAAATAAAGGTATCGTCATCCGACTGGGCAAGGATCAGCATACGTTCCGTTTGATGTTTGTGTCTAATTCGGAATTTTTGCCGGTGGAATTTGAGAGTTGGAAAAAGTACTCCAATCAGGCTGGCATAAAGCCACCCACAACTTCATTCATTGCACAAAAAACCGCTGAAATCCACAAGTACCTGACCAATCCCATCAGCGATGAGCGCGTTGTTGAACAGGTGAGCACCTTTTGTAAGATCCCTTCTGGTTGCATTCGGGCAAGCCTTTCATGTCCAGTTATCGGTAAAGATTCCGTATTTGGGCAATTACAGGACTATAATGTTTAATGCTTTTAGATTATTCAATCCAAGCGGCGTTTCCAAAAAGTTCCCATTAATTTTGCCTTAAAGAAGGCAGAATTGCTAAAACAGCGCGAATTAGCAAACGAAAGTAACGACACGGAAACCACACGTCGGATTGACATGGAGCTGGATGAACTGGAGACCCAAGCCGAGCGAATTGAACGGCGCCGGACCATTGGATTTAAGGCTATTTCGTCTATCAACCAACGAAACCGTGCTCTATCCTTAAAACAGGCCGAGGAGGCCATCCTAAAGGAAGCTAAGGAGACTGCGGAATCGCATGAGGTTGATCCGTTCACGCGAATCCAATCGAAACCCGTGATTGCTACAAAGAGCTATCTAGAACGTCTGAGAAACATGAGAGTATGTCCCTGGGCACGTATAAGTGACTTAATTCCTTTCTCTAGTGGTATTTTATTCCTTCTAGAACGGAATACTTGACGAAAATGCTGGTGATGAGAAGGATGGTACCGGAGCAAAAGGGGAATCTGAATCCGGATCACAACTGGATGCAAATAAGGCGGACAAACCGTCAAAATTTACTGCACAACCACCAAAACCACCAGAAGAGTCGTTACACGATATACACGACTTCGAGATTGACATCAATGTGGAGTTGAATGAGAACAGTAACAGGCCAAGTCTTGAAGCTCATGACTCGGGGGTGCGTCGGCCCGTAACAACCCCCATTGTGCCTATACATGGGTCGACGACAGGTAGCAACGCCGACCAAACAAATAGTGACAAACCCCACCGTCGCTTCCTCAACCTTCAAGAGTACAAGAGGCGCCGAGGGCTTATATGAGATTGATGTTTCTATCTGTACATAGTTTATAAACGACCTATTGACGTTTCATGATACTTGGATATGCAGTCAAAGTCTCTCAATAAAAGTAATTTTATAAGCGGATAAATTGCTCCACTTGCTATTCGTCAGGACGTAACCGTGTACTTGGCGGGTGTGCGGTGCGCTGTACATATGCTATTAGAAAGTGGATTATCTTCTCCTCATCTACAACAAATTGGCCATAAGCACATGGTTCGTGTATTCACAGAGAAATAGGTCGGACTATCCACAAGGAGAGTCTAAATATAGCGAAATATGACATCCTTCGGGTTGAGAATCATTCTCGGTTCAATTTTTACAGGACAACGCAGGAGGTAAGATAGCATTTGCTCGCCATACCCAACGAGGAAATATATCTCGTTAGCAGAAAGACGACTCGACAAATTAAAACATATGTGCACCATATTAGCTTGTCGTCGAATTATTATCTACAGAAAGACGATGATGATAGAAAAGCAGCAAATTACTTCACTAAGTATATAGGTCGGAAAAGTTCCTCGGATGAACAATCGAATAAGAGAATCGTGCCAGGTTACAATACCAGTATAATGATCCTCATCATGAAGATTCGCCGTATTCCAAGAGTTCCAGGACTTAAGTACGCCAATCTGGTGAGGTTTCTTGGCCTGCTCATAGGTCAAAGGTTCTGACATGTTGCGAGTTCTACGGACCACACCAGATCTGGTGTTTTTTAGTAAATATGATGATGTGTGGATGGTTTGAGGGAATCGGAACTCTTCCGCACAACACCGGAACCTCACCAATGGAGCAAACATGGCAAAAGCCAAGAAACCCAAAGCCGATTGGTTACTGGCAATGGCCTCAAGTTTCACTGATGAAACAGCTCGTAAAAAAAACATTGGCCTATATTTCCCTTCTTAAATTGCAACTAAAGCTTATCTAAACATTTAAAATTATAAAATATATCATTTATAAAAAAAGATGGTTATAAAGGGGCTAGGCGGAATCTTCGTAATAAAAACATCAGCGAAAATTCTAACACTATTTTGCAGCAGTTCTTTTCCGAATTTGTTTTAGACAAAAATTCACTTTATGCAGTAACAGCTTTTAAGGGAATATTAACGTCATTATAATACGGTAGCGGTTTATCCCCTGGTACTAGTGCGGCGCCACTTTTGTACTTTGAATCATCCCCCTTGTACCTCGCTGAGTGGGCTGGCCTTTTGGACCATTCCAATAGCCCAGACACCTTCTCTGCGCTGAATATGTATTCTGCCCGAGTATTTTGTCTTCTTTCATCTTCAGGGAGTCTCGGGACGCTACACCATTACAGGACCATACTCGGGTTAGGAAGACAGTTATCATCCCGATAACCCTAGCTGACCATACAAAGGATGGAAAATGGATTGAATTCGTTGAATTCAATTGAATTCATTGAATTCATTCATTGAATTCGTTCGGTAAACATTCTTGCCATCACTTACCCAAAAAGATATTTAGCAAATGAATCAACACTGCTTTCCGCCATTTCTAATATTGCCTTCTTCGAGCTGAATGGCTGTCTGTATATTTGTAGCTTTCGGAGACTTCATTGAAAACGAAAGAAGCACTTTTACTCAGGCGGCCTCATATATTTTTGACATTCAAAAGGGACTAGGACTACTGGCATGACTCAAAGGCTAGCCCACCCGGTTGTAATGTAGCGTCCCGAGACTCCCTTAAGACGAAAGAAGACACAATACTCGGGCAGAATATATGCATTCAGCTCGGAGAAGGTGTCTGGGCTATTGGCATGGCCCAAAAGGCCAGCCCACCCAGCGAGGTACAAGTAGGCTAATTAAAAGTCCCAAAAGTGGCGCCTCACCAGTACCGAGGGATAAACCACTATCGTATTACATACCCTCCCTCCTCTTTTGAGCGTCGTCCCCGGCGCTCCCACAAGTCAACCTCCCGCGTCAGCCATTACAACGTAGTCGGTGCAGTAAAGAAACACCCACGAGCCGACCGTGCTAGTCACCAAATTAGTGCGCAACTGAGGGGATACTTGACCTCAACGTCGCTTACCCCTCTTGGCGGCTTGACTGGATCTAGGATTTCGTCCGGTTTAGGGATTTGATTCAGGAAGGGGAACTGCGCCGGCCATCATGCGTGTCCATAGATAGATGCAGGAACACTGGCCTAAAAGCAGATTTGAGTAAGGAATTACAAGATTTAAAACAGGTCCATGAGGGACGGTAGGGGAAATCCGTAACGGAACTTCCAGATGGTTCACGGCTAGTGTCGCTTCAGTTGTTAATAGCTTTTCTGCAGAACAGGGGACTGGGAGAGATGCCGAAGGTAGACGTCAACACCAGCCCTTCTGTTAGGGGTCATCACCATTCTCCCATCCGTAGCATATGTACTTCTTCCGTCCCACTAAGGCTTATCAGGCAGAAGTGGAAAATCAGGATACATGTCCTTTAAGATCGGGTTCGCTTTCCGCTGCCACCAATGTAGCGTCCCGAGACTCCCTTAAGACGAAAGAAGACACAACACTCGGGCAGAATATATATATATTTAGCACGGAGAAGGTGTCTGGGCTATTGGCATGGCCCAAAAGGCCAGCCCACCCAGCGAGGTACAAGGGGGCTAATTCGACGTACAAAAGTGGCGCCTCACCGGAACCGAGGGATAAACCACCATCGTATTACAGTAATTCAATGGCCAAGTCAAAGGAGGTTGTTTACCAAAACCAAACGTTAAAATACCAACCTATTACACGTGTATTAAGATAGATACATTTGTCAGGATTCGATTGTTAGCAAAGAGGTGGAGTTCAATGGGATCCTTTCCTCTTAGATCTACTTAAATTCGCTTATTTCATTAAAATGTTCTTCTTTTAGCAACTGAAATTATGCGGATTTACTGGTTGTAAAACATCGTGATTAATATGATCTCTGGTTTTTTAGTCTCCAATAAATTGCATTTTTGTCTCATAAGCGTTTCCTAAATTATTGACGTCGCTGTAATAGCCGAAGTAGAAGGGTACACAAAGGGAGCTTCCCAAAGTGAACTATCCGGCGTGTCGCGATGATATTAGCCTCAATGAAGGGGCCACCTCTGACTCATTTGTTAAAATACAAGTTACCACCAGCGTAAATTGTAAATAATTGCAAGAATGTTTTAAATAATCAAACAAGATATCCGAGGACTTGTAAAATTTGTATTCAAAAGTCACTAGGCTATTCCACTATCATTTGCCCATTTAAAATGGGATATTTTCCTGTGGGTTTTTACTGGAAATAGTTTTGGTCAGCATTTCTTTAAAGTTGAATTTTTGTTAAGCTTAGGAACAATAAGTGATTTTAGCACCGAAGCTTAATCAATTCATCCAGTACAATTAGTACAAACAAAAAACGGTTCCTCAATCTCTTCGCTAAATGGGGTAAAATATAATATACATTTAATATATTAGCTGCCCACAGTGAACCACAGTATTTAGTAATTTTTGAATTTGTAATCGAACTGTAGCAAATTAACTGCCCTTGGAAGAATCTTTGTTTTAATACGGTATATTTTCCGATACTAACCTAAAAATCACGGGCGCATACAAATCTTCGATAGAACATTTGAAAATGTGAATAGATTTTTTCCAGACACACATCACGAGTCAGGTTAACTGGACTGCCACTCATTCAAAACAGACTTCGCATGTCCTTCTGCAAATTGGAATAGTGGAGCTTGGATAGTACTTGCAATAGCCACTTTGTTTCAGGATTTTGCAACTCTTTGAGGTATCTGTGCATGGACCTAAAAGGAACGAAATCTGTCGTAAACACAAAGTATCCGCTGTCATGTAATCGAGGAGGTTATTTTACTCAAATTTCAAGTCTAAATGGCGGTCATCGAATTCCAATGATAGATTCCTACACTCATTCCTCTTTTGATCCTTAATAATTTGTAAATCCCTTTGTGCTCACCGCATTGTCCAACCATGGTATATCTTTCCCCAGCTAACCATCTTGACCTAAGAGTCTGAAAATGCTGGAGTTAGGTGGGAGAAACATCGAAAATATTACTTCAGTACAAGCAGGACGCAACAGAAGGTACGCGTCCACTAGAAATTCCTCCATCTGTACGAATGCCAAAGCGCTGCATCTCCACCTACCGCGTTTCCTCCAAAGTGGAAACAACTCCATTAGACAATTCGACAAGCTCGAATTTACTCGGCGAGTTTTAATTAGCCAGATAGCGGTGGCGAAGGGTCAACCCTAAAGCACCGTACAGAATGGCTGAGCCGCTTCAAGCTATGCTGTAAGGCGAGAGCATATAAGCCATTGCGGATAGTTTCACGGTGAATTGTGCGAATGCTTTTTGGCTACTTTTAAATTTTATTAAAACGATGTCGATTTGGGGGATCAAAAACTCACCACAGTTATTGCAAATGTTAGGACATCGTTGAAAGGTGGCAGTATTCCTGCAATATGATTGGTACTTAGGACATTCGCCCGGCGGGTCACCATTTCGACATGCTTCCGAGAGAGCCTCCTTCAGACTTGCCTCTCTAGACTTCGCTTTCAACGAATATTTTGTCGAATTTGCCTCAACTCTTGGCAAATCCGTCTTGGCGGGAGTCCAGTCGGTTGGTGAATTGGTTAAATCCGTCTCTAAAGGTAAACAACGGGAGACGGTAGGGTCATCAGGTAAATTCGATAGTGATTTGCTATTTTTTAGTCCCATAAACAAACAGTCGCAACGAGTGCAGTGGTTTTGCATTTTGTTTATCTGTGTTTTGGGGGACGCGGGCACTTCGATCCTTGCTTGTTGTACTTTCGCTCCATGACATGGATCGAGAGCCAGTCCTACTGTACGTTAGTCAGTAGTCTGTTCCCCCAAACCAGTTCAACTGTATAGGGTGCGAAGGAGAACACGGTAAATTAATTTAAAATGTGGTTTAGAGCCTACTTGTAACTAAAAAAGAAAAAGAAAAAAACTTTTCTTTCGTACTAGGAGTCACCGTGGAGGTATCGGACTGGCAGAATCCACAGACTGCTCTACACTGCCTCTCCATCCATTTTTTGTGAGTGAGGCACATTTTTCGAGAAACCAAGCGCCTGCAATTTTGTGTGCCGTAGTTATTTCTACAGACGCTGGACACTTTTGTGGCGACGCCTCTCGCTGTCGTCGTCGTCGCACTCAGTGGGGGCGCGGTGATATTCACCCCAGATCTACATGAGAGAAACCATGGAAACGTGCTTGTAAAGTTTACATCCGTTGCATGAAATGTATGAAGTGAAAGAGCCGATGGGCACACTATGAGAAATTACAACTAATTAATCTTCCGTGCCCGCGCTTACGCCCAAGCAGTGGATAATACAGGCGTACCCCTCGGAGTTGGTACAAACACCGCAAGACTTGGCACAGTTGAAGTGCATCCACATTTTGTAGCTCGCACATCTACCCTCTTTAGCCCAAGCCTCACAATCAGAGGGGTACATGTAGCGGTCTTTGCATCCACCAGTTTCACCAGCGTCGTCCTTTGTTAGGTTGCAGAAGCCACAGCTCTCTGGACACATCATTTTCATATAACCGGAAGTCTTAGCGCAATGCCCCACACGTGCCCAATCAGCACAGCTCTCTTGACGGTCTTTGCATCTACAATATAAAATGGATTGTCTGTACTTCATCACAAGCAAGGCAAATAGAATCTTCTAGTTAGGAGAGAGGAAGTGGTGGTGAGATGCTTTGCCTTTCAAAAGTTTGGAATTAAACTGTTTGTTGGTCATGCCATTTGATAAACAATGGTTTCATTCGGTCAAAATAAGTCTGGTAACGCTGTAACAAGATTTTTCAAACGCGTCTATCAGCGCTAACACTTTGAAGCATTTGCTTTGATGCAGAGAAAATAGATGAGGCCAAGAAACACAAAATCTTTTGCTAAAATGAGAGGCGTAAATGTCATGCAATAATATTAGGCAAAATTACAATGCTTACGCGACTGAAGGTCTCACCGTAGCAGGAAGAATATTCTTATAGCAAAATCCGCAGGTTTTACGACAATAGGCGGTCATGAAGCTGGCATTACGATAGCATTCAAGTTTGTCGGCCAATTTTTGACACTGTAAATCCCCATGGGTGTCCACACACCGACGTTGAGCGAACGCTGCAATAATAGACAAGTTCATACAGAAAATGAAAATTTGAACATTACCGGTGGTTTTAAAAGTTAATTAATAAGTACCTTCTGGCGTTTGGCACTTGCAGAATTTGTCGATATACCCTGGGAAAGGGCAGAGAGGTTGGACGTTTTTACATCTATCTAGAGGATTAATCAAATGACTGTAAGTTCACAAAAAGCGCCACTTTGCTGTTACATGTAATTACCAACCTTCACAGCGATAATGAAGATTTAGTATTCTGGCATCCCAAAACGATATATCCTTAACGTACACAGCTGCCAACATATGTCTCATTTTTTCGTCCCTTACGTCAATCGGCGCCTTGTCAGCATAGACAGAAAATGACTAGGAAAGAAATGACATTTAAAATACGTAGCTTATTAAAGCAAATTCTTTATATACTAAATTATTAATAAAATAAGTGTCCAATCACAATGCTAGTACGAGAAATCCTCTGCCAACAAAACTTGAAATTAGCCTCTTGATTATGACAAACTAATCTAGCCCAAACAATAAAAGTGATTTTCATGGAAATTATTTTCTTATGTTGATTTTCGACCTTGATTAATATCGCGCTGGTTACAGTACTTGGGCGATTCATCCTCGGTTATGGTATTTCGAGGCAGGTTAAATGGAAAATCCTATGTTTGAATAATTTACTTCGGTTCTTACTTTTGTTGTTAAATTAACATAAGTTGATAACTTACAGATCGTCCATAGTGCATTATGGACTGCAAGTCGTAAGGAGAATCATATGTATGGAGATCCTCTATGGACTTTCTGGTGAAGAACAACTTAAAGTTCTCTGGCACGCCAGCATCATTGACACGAAGATATTTATCTCTGTCAGCGCGAGCATGTTCGTGATCAAGCCCCATTACGTGACCCAGCTCGTGCAGATACAGTCCGTACTAAATTGTGTGGTAATTAACAGAAGCTTTTTTTGCTAAGCACGTCAGATTTCTTAACAAGATCTTATGTACTTCATGAAGTTTTTTCAAATTTTGGATATTAATGGGTTTGTTTTGATAACTTACGAATCGACATCCGTTTCTAGAGAGAGTGATCGTCTGCTCGCCTGGGATGCCTTTAAAACCCATATACTCGGAAAAACAGCTAAACAAGGGGAGATAATACTTGACCCCAAATTATCAGTCACACATGTGAGCGCTTTAATACTTACGTATTTCCATCCGTTATACGCATCCAGTGCCTGTCACTTCGTCGATAAGGTCGGAATTGAACACAGGTTTCATTATTCCACACCTCAATTGCAGTCGCTAGATGTTTCATCTCTTCCTCCTCTATGATTATAAAGTCAATCTTTTGTCAACGGGAAGGGATATAATAAGTTAGTGTAAATAGGCAGTATCCACCATACTGAATAAGGATTTATCGATGATGTAGGGAATAACACCCTTAGGCCAGGAGATCGCATTAACAGGGATGGCAGCTCTTCTGGTACGGATCAATGGTGGGTCATCGCATTTCACCAGTGCCACAAGGAGAAAGGTTATCCAAATACCCCGCATTTGGTCTGAAAAATAAAGGTGGCCATAAATGCCATTAAAACGCCTAGACAGGCTGATAAGTGGTCGTCTTGATGGTGAATTGAGTGAGACGATAGATGACAGAGAAGGTGCGTATTTAGTCGTGCCGTTGTGTGAACGATAACACTAAACATGGAAGCTAATGTACCTTAGCCTGAGTGAATTGTCAGATTTTGGACTCCAGACCACGTCGGTGAAGGCTTGACGGTGTCGTGTATATATATATGCGCGCACACAGTCAACTTTGAATTGTTTGACGGTGTGTAAAAAAGTGGTTTGCACTTGCCATCCCTCGAAATGTGCCGGTAGTCTGTGTCACAAATTCAGTCGCGGTATAAACAGAGAACAGCAGTTATCGGCCTTCGAGTCTTTTTATTTTTGTGTCAAGCCAGGGGACATGACAATGCCTCGATGTGCTTGCGTTTTTAACGGTCTTGTAAAATGGTGGTGAAGAAGAAGGAACTGACAAATTGTTTGGGCTTAACAAAAGGACAGCTGCTGTTCAAATTTGAGGTTTTAGTGAAGCGACTCATCATTACTTTGAGTAACAAATCACCTGTGTAGTAATTAAAAAATTCCCTTTTTAAAAGAACATTCTAAGAGAGCACTGAGATAAGCAGCATTATTTTTTGCCTAAATCTGCTGCGAAAAACAAAGATCTATTCGTGTAAAACGAGGTGTTTACATAATTACATTACTGTTTACACATATTACATGCTCACACATGAAGTCCGAATGTACGCGGACATAGCCGCCAAAATAGCTTACTAGCATTGTAAACAAAAGTAAATTTGACAACCGTTAAAGACGGGGTGAAAAAAATAACATCATGAACAGGTATCTTATTTCGATGTCTTCCACATGACGACGTTTCAAGCTGTCAAAGTAGGACATTCACACCGAGCTCCAAATAGACACATCTCACATTAAAAATCCCGTTTTCAAAAAGGGTAAAATTAGCTCTAAAAACGGCAAACCGCAGGCTTACAGACCGTTGGAAGTTAAACCCGTAATTTCATTTCTCGAAAATCAGAACTGTAAGAAATAAGTAGGGATTGGGAGACGGTGGTTCTTTGTGCCCAGGATGATTAAAAACAGGCGTAGAAATGTAGACCATAAAACACACAATCAAAAGAGAAAAATTGTCTAAAAAACCACCTAAGGCCATGATATTATTAACTGCTTTCGTATGTGTTTGCGCACGCCCTTTTACTAATATTAAAAAATCAATCCATGGTCATCTCTTTTGGCGCATTCATCAGTAAAAAAAGCCATGTTTATTTGCGACAAGCAAAGTGCTACAAGAACAGCAAACGTAATGCGACACATTGTTAAAGTGGTATTTTCGTTCTTTTGTAAGTTTAAATGATCCGACTAGAACGTTTCGGTGCTTAAAATGGGTCGTTTGTTGCCCTTTTGTAGATAAATCGAAAGAAATTACGCAAAGACGTTATTGTTAACGATACAGTCAGAGGGTATTTAGGCCATGAATTGTTTTAACCGCTACATTTGCATTGCACATGTGAAGTGTGCATTTTTTAGATGTGATCTTTTTATTTTTATTGGTCACAGATGGGGAGGGTGCGAGTTAGGAAGGTTTTTAAAAACCCCAATCGGTTCTTTGAGTTTTGGCTGACAAACTTAGCGAAGGAGGTTAGAAATGATTCTTGGAAGATGTCCAGAGTTTATTCAAAGGTTTATCTTGGCAATATCTGTACAATTTGATGTAGGCACTAGTTTCTCTTAGGAAATACCCTATTAAACTCAACTCTGGTAAAGAATGCGAGATTCTCAGTGGCTTTGGGCCAAGTATCTGCAACATTTTGGACAAGAAATTGGAGGAATTTGCTTGTGAACATTCTCTTTCACTTTCGGAGGCTCTTGTGTTGGGTAACTCGCTATCGCACTCTGAGCTCCTCAGACGTTGCATACCGAAGGTAAGGTTATATTTAGGTGTCCTTCCCGGCCTTAAAAAGCCCTATTACGCCTTGTATCTGGGATTTGCTTGTACATCCCGTCCCTACACCCTTTTGAGACTTGTTTTTTTAAATAGCTCCTTTGAATTCTCTCATGTCTACGCGTGTGGGATTTGGTGTACTTGATTTTCACCTTTCGCAGTATTTTGATGTAAATGTTCAATGTTTTTTTCAATGCTTGTCAGTTTAGGTTGATGGTAGGTCGAAACTTGGTTTGTTGACCCTGAAATTAAGAACTTCTTCCTGCGCAATCATCTTCTCTTAACCACATACCTGCGAATCATGTTTCGCATTCCGCGTCGCCTCCTCTTGTGATCGAGGTGCTGTCTTGCCCATCTTCTTCACCAGTAGTGCATTCTTCCGCTGCAGTTGACGCAAATGCTGTTCATCTGGGTCCTCTATTATCTGAAGGGGATGATTCTCCTTCCGACTATCTCATCGGTAGATCTTACGACATTATTTTGCTTATGGATGTTCGTGAGACATTCGGGTATATGCTTTGACATGTATTGTGCACACATTTCACGCACACATAGCATCTCAAAGTGTCCATTTTAATCGTAGAATGTCAAAGGTAAAGGAACTTATGCAAACACAGGCGGTAAGATGGGAAGCTCGCAGTCTTCCTGTTGGTGACTTTGTTTGGATCGCGCAAAATGTCGGGGGTCAGCTCTCCTATTTGCTCATTTGTCCCATTAATTTTTTTTTTGGTATCCACCGTCTAAGGTGATCTTATTTCTTCTTTAAGGAACTTCTAAATGCGAAGAAATTGTCCTGGGATTGGTTATTGAACGCAAGCGGGCAGACGATCTTGCCTCGAGCATTGTTGACGGCCGTTTTATGGAGCAGAAAGTAAAGCTGTCCTTGCACCTTTTAAGTAGGTAGAATATGGCGTGTCGTGAATGCATAAATAATAAATGATTTGTATCCCTAGGGAAGAATGCAGAAGTTAGGCTTTCGAAAAATATACATTTTTGAGGAGTGCAAGTCCATGTACAACCTTCGCATATCACACGAAACACTTTTGCAGGCGATGGTTAATGCTCAGGTACTACTAGGTTATTAAACGCCTCTTTTCTTACCTTGGTCCCTTTTGACTGATTTGTCTTTGCCCCCCTAGCTGATAGATGAATGTGATTTCGTCACTTGTACAAGCGGAGAGCAATGCGTAGCATATCTTGCCTCAGTGACTCGTCTCCTGATCACCAAATCTCAGGTAGAGGCTCTCTAATTTTGGATTATTAAGGTCCCTTATCTTTTACACGTATCCTTACCTGATTCTTCAGTTTAACTGTGCGGTATACTCTGACGGACGCAGGCCTCAGGAGTCATTTGGTGGTGATCGGTTGTGGGGCATTCCCTGGACTGAATACATCAATCTGGGCAAGAAATCACCTGCACTCCCATTACGTGAACAATTTGGTCGTCATCTCCTCCAGATTCATTCAATCACTGGCTCCAAAGCGGAGGATATTGTTGGTTTGTTTCCCACTCCTAAGAGGTGAGTTTGTTCTCATCAACTTAGTCACCTTCCGTTTGTGTCTTCCTGTGTGAACCTCACGGTAATGTAATCTGGCACGCTCTCACCTTGAGCCTTGGTTCACACTGAATGGAGCATTCAATGGTACTTTTGTCTTTGGTGCTTATCAACTGTTTTCCCTCGAAGTTGTGAGCACTTTACCGTCCTTTTCTAGCCTCTTCGCTGCGTACGATAGTCTCGCCTCTGAGGATGAAAAGAAGGCAATGCTGATGCAATCCAGTCGCTCCTCGGGTCTCAAGTATGTGAAATGCTTCAAAATGTCTCCACACCTGGAGTCCTGAGAGTTTCGTGCTCTGACAGCTGAATTTTCTCAGGGTCTTTAACCCCCGCCACCTCTGTGTCAGTTTGCTTAGGCATCCACTTGGTGCACATTAGAACCGGGCTCTAGCGTTGCTATGACTCAGATCACACGAGGATCTGCCAATCAAACTCATCTCTCGTGCTGTCAGGTTCTTCTTCACCCTTCGTAGTTTCGACCCCAGTAGCAGATGTCAGCAACCTGCTGCACTCGGTACATCCAGTGCAGTAGCCACTTTCCAGCTTGGCTAGACTCCTTTTGTCTCCCTTTCGCCGGTAGAAGGGAAATTTGTACCCCCAAGATTCTTTCAAAGAGCCTCCGTCGGGGATGATAGCCTGCATATCGAAGTATAGAGATTGCCGACCAAGTGGATAGGAATTTAAGGGGCTTTCTTAGGTTTAACATTTTGTTCGACTAGTGCGTCCTCATTTCCTCTCCTTTTTTTCAGATCAATTAACAAGAAAACCAGTGAAATTATTTTCCATTTATACAATACTTTGTGAATACAAGTCGTAGTTTTATACCTATTCTACACTTGTACTGTTAAAATTGGTGGGTTTTTTTTACTTGTCAATTTGCGTCAAAAAATAAGGTCATCTGTGACGCCCTCTACATCGTCTGGAGATCAGACTCGCCTACCTCGCCACACCAAGACGCAGGCTATGGTGGTAGAAAACGTGACGTCTATCAGTGGGCTCAAATTATTTGAAGTTTATAGTTTTCAAGACGGCTATATTCATTGTCCTTTGAATTAACAGCTTTTTTCGTCTCGGTGCGTCGTTGAAAAATCTACCGCCTTATTTAGTAGGGCTAAAGTTGTTTCTCCTTGTCGCTGACCTTGTGCCACCTAACAGGTAGTTGCTATTATTTGTTTATCAGTAATCTGTACGATCGGCTTCTTTAAAAGTCCCATGGAGCCATCCTCGAGAAAGAGTGAGCAGCTTGATCGAAAGCATTCCTTTATAAGGTGGTAATTTTAGAAAAAACGGAGTCATACGTTTGATGTCTTGGATACACATTTACAGAGTCGGCCTCTCTTCAGCTGCTACCGGCTTCATTCTCCCCCCTTTGGGCCACCATGCGGTCACTCAGAGCCTGGCGGAAAGTGCGGTAGGCCTCTGTTTCAGGAAGATTAAGACGAAGGCTCTCGCCGTTTTCCACTTTTGGTAGGGGGGGTGGGGTGATAGGCTTTAGTGTCGGTTCAATTTTCTCTATCTCTTTCTCCTCCTCCCCCTCCTCTTTCACCTCGGTTACAGTTTCGTTAAGATTTGCCACAGGTTCGGGAATTTTATTAGCTGATAGACGTTTTATTGGTGATGGTCTCATGACCCGCAAATCGCTAACTCCACTGTCCTCCTTGGAGTCGCCCTCATCCCTGCTAAGAAGTCGGTACTGTGGTACTTGAATACCCATCTCGTAGTTTGGAACGGGATTGGGCCTTCGTAGTACATGCACCACTGAGCCCCGTCGAATGTTGTAATCACCCAACCGAACATTATCTTCCATCAGCCAGGAGCCGTAGCTAAGTGCTTGCAAGGTGACAGGAATCTTTGTAGCATCTTCTATGAACGACTTCAACTCGGAGACGAAGTCGTTCCTATTCACGTGTCGCTTGATCGTTAATCCACCAGGCACTTTGATGTAGATTTTGAAGTTGGGCTCAAAGTCCAGCGGGAGGGAAAGGTTTACCTTTGATTTATCGTTAATGCCATAATGTTGTTCGAGTAACTTCCCGTCCTCAAGAATGTGTCCATTGTAGGTTAATGTCTGCTTTTCAGGTGGAATGTGGTGAGTCTCCTCGATGATATCTCGCAAACGTCTCACACTCATGTCATTGTGCATGGAGATATTGAGCAACCGCCGGTCCTTGTATAAAACGGTTATTTTCATGCCTGACAAAGTGAGAGAGAATAGACGAGGAGGGAGACAAGTGGAATCAAAGGGTGTTGCTGTATACACTGCCTTTATATAGCACTAAGCATGTGTGCTCTCGGGTGTGAGGATGCTGGTGCAGTAATCACCCTCTCGATGCAGGTGTGTGCAAAAAGGTATTACAGCCTGTGTGATTGATCACTGAGGCATTCAATCAACGCGCCTTTATTGGCACACTAGTAGCACTGGCACATTGGCAAGCCTGTTGATATGATTACCTTACTTCCCCCCTCCTCCCCCCCTCAAATTTGTCCATTCAGTTGCGGTAGGGGGTGGGAAATTCAGGAGCCACCGGTAAAGGGAACGTTCATGTTAATATGATAAATAGAAGTGGAGTGGACTGCAAAATTGATGGAGGGCGAACGGTTACAACTGAGGTTTTCAAAAGAAGTAGCCGAGGCGGGTGAATCAGGGGGAAAGAAATCCGATTCCTGCTCCTGGAAAATGGGGCGAGAGACTTCATACCGCATATTGGGGTGAGCTGGATGGGGTGGAGGGAGGAAATTTGGTGATGGATCGCGACCCATTCTGGATACCATTCCCGTTCAACTTCCGCCTCCCACTGCTTACTCGTCATTCTCTAATTGACTCATCAAAAATAGGTTAATGTTGTAGCTAAATCTAGATTCCGGCATAGGCGAATCCACGGTAAGCGCCTTTGTGTTTTTAGTTAAGTAATTTTCCATAGTCTACTTGGCGTGCTTTGAAGAGTGCTAAATACACACGCGGTAGTCGATATTACCTCTTGAAGATCTCAAGGGCCTAGCTGAATCTGCTCGCCGAGATAGTAAATGTCGAAAAGTACCACTTTTCCATTCCCGTAGGCGTTCTACCTACTTGAGGCCGTCACACCAATGAATACCGCCGCAATGAGATATGTCTTAAGGTGACACCGCACGCACAGTGAGTGGTGTAGTTGAATATTCACGGAGTCTCTTCACTGCGCTTCGCACGCTCAGGTAAGTCTAGGTCACCTGAGTTAAAAGCAACACCTGTCAGCAAGCCGGTCTGACAAAAAAAAGCGCGCGGCCAAAGGTGTAGGTATGCTATGAAAATTGTCCCTCAGTAACAGTAACTTTAAAGAAAGTGGGCTGCCAAATAAAAACACTCAGTTTCTCATCAACTGTTTGTTATTTTTTAGTCACGAAGTTTCTAAAAAGTCGCGCTTGTTTGCTGTGCTAATAACATATTTAGGCGATGATATTACTTAATGGGGAAATCTATTTAAATCAAATTTTTAGCTTCTTATTTAAAGGGCTATTAGTTGTTCCGAATCAAACAAAAGCAGCATTTACTCTTAGAATAAATTAACGCCATTTTGCAAAGATGCTGCGAAAGCCTCCCCATTAAATAACTGAAAATGCTCGAAGTTATGAATAAGGGCCTCCTAATGTCACACGTCTCATTAACCTCCTCTCGATAGAGCGCTTTCGTCAGCCATACTACGAGATGGTATTCAATCCAAGTCTCTAAACCTGGAAGATTTCTATTTTTAATATAAGATTAGTTTAAATGATTTCATTGGCTGGCTGTGAAGAAACCTTTAAATAAATAGACCCCCTCTAATGGAGCTTGCACTTCGTATGTCACTTCAGCTCAGCAATGCACCTCCAACTGACAATAGTGCATCGTGAAAGGAATATCGTTTTTGTTTACACAAATGACAATAACTACGTACTGCGGGTGAAGGAATACATCACCAGGGTGACCGATATCCCAGTCGGAGTTCAAAAGTTGTCATTCGGTGGAATGCAATTGAGAAATAACAAGAAATTGAAAGACTACAATCTACCCGTGAATGCTGGCTTAATTCTTACCCTATCGCAAGGCCACGCTCTCAGATACCAAATCTTCGTGAAGGTGTCCTTCAGGAATAATCCAATCCGAGTGCGAATTGGTCTGGGCACCACGCTGAAGCAGATTCAAGAAGCACTATCGTCTTCATTGCAGGTTCCTGCAAATCAGCTTATGCTCTCCCACAACGGTCGATTGTTCGCAGAAAAGGATGCGGATAAAACGTTGGTGGATTTGGGTGTTAAATCAGATGAGGTGCTCGAATTGATGGTCGTGGAGATGAGTTGATGAAATTTGAACAGTGCCTCCATCTTATGTCAGTTAAATGTACATGCTCCATCCCACAAATACACAAAATTGTGTGGCCACTTCTTGCTTTTTTGTTATACAGGAAGGCATCCTGCGTTTTTTTAACTCCACTATCTGGCTATCCTCAGCATCAAGCTTCGCCAGCCATTTCCCACCAACATTGTCACCTACAAAGTCGGTCCATTCTTAATAAGTAGTACTGTGTGTAGTTGTGCCGCCTTTGAAAGAGAGAGGACTGTCAGTCAGGCCGCTTATACTTTAATCGGGATACTCGCAACAAACTCATTAGATTAATAATGTGCAAACACAGCACTCGTTCCATATTTTACCTCCTCTGGTTGCGTTAACATGCCTCTCCACGTATCAATCATCTTTAGGCAACGAGTCCTCACCCAACTAACAATTAATGAAAATCTCCTCGTTTACAACTTGAAGGCTCGCACCACCAAGTCTATCAACATCCCCACTAGGGATCAAACACTGACATTCGACGGAGTGTTGCTTGAAAATTGCCGTCTTTTGAGGGTATACAAGCTACCCTCAGTGGTAGATATCAACATGAATGTGCCATTGAGCTGTCCCATTAAATATAAGGTATTCATCACCGCACCATTTCAAAATCGACCCCTGAAATTGCGTATGAGGATGGAGAGGACATTGGGAGAGATGAAAAAAATTATTGAGCAATATGAGCAAGTGCCCTCGGATCAACAGATTATCGTGTATGACTGCTGCATTTTTGACAGAGTGGATGATGCCCTAACCCTCGCGGCCTTGGGAATAAAGGACAATGCCAAAATTGAGGTGATCTTAAAATACAATAAACGTGAAGACATTGATAGTGTCAAGACCATGCGTATGAAATCAAAAATGTCCACTTTATCCCCCTCGATCAGACAAGCATACCCAGACTCCAACTCGGAAGTGGTGATCGAACGATATCGGCCGAAGTAGTTCACCGAGGAGATACAATTTCCTGGATTTTTGACTGTGAACATTTTTAAATTACTAATTCATTTCTATGACTTTTTTGTTAATAAAAAAAAGAAACAAGAAATAAAAGGCAACGCTACTTTGCAGAAGAAGCACTCAGTGTATCCTATTGGTGTAATCTGTTTCAGCCATCTGTCATTCAAAGGTAAGATTAGATCGTTAAAACAACGTCATTCAGGGGATGTCTCACTGAACTTACCCGATTGGTGAATCAAGGGGGTTGCTCTGTGATTTTGATAGCCCGTTTTCAATTTTGCGGGTGAGTTTGCATCTCGTGATTGATAGCTGAGCAGTTAACTATAAGTCTGGAGACATCTACGAGGTGAGATCAGTCGATTGTAGGAGTTACTCTACCAACTTCATAAGCTGGAGTAAGTCATGCTGAATCAGGTATGCGTAAAGCAGCCTATCCAACCAAATACTCAAGTGGGGGTGCTGAAGTAGTCGCTTCACTTGTACACAGGAAAATAAATGCAGAACTCACCTCCCTGTTAATATGCGAAGAGTTGAACAATCAAATATGTTACAGTTCAAACAAATTAACTACCATTTATTTGAAATATTTTGACCAGTTTCGCCTTCACAATGGAAGGGGAGATGGAGGGGAACACACATTTCAGGTTACAACTAGTCGTTCTTCTTGAAAAAAGACTCTTTTGCTTGATAGAATTGATTCTCACCTTCATCCTCCACCTCGGCTTGCTTCTCTCTCCAGAACCACACAAAGTTGATCCATATGTAGACGAGGAATGCCACCAACAGGCCTACAGCGCAGTACACCGAGGTCAGCATTAGGGGCAGAAATTCTAAGTGTGGATACACACGAGGAAGAAGGATTCGATTAACAGCTAGAAGAGGGATCAAGCCAAGAAGGTGGATTCGAGCGAGACTAGTCAATTCAGGCCAGAGAGTAGACAGAAGACCGCCAGTAACTGGATTTGACGAGCGTCCCAACAGGAGATATTGAGTTAGTGTGTAGAGTAGGTAAGAAGACAGAACAATGGGTTGTTCTAAAAGAAGCGGGTAGCCATGTTCTAAATTTACTCGGGGAGAGGAATGCCGTTGGAGTTGTTTACTTTTAATACAATTAAGAAGTGATTAATTCGCCAAATTACATAGCTATGGGAGGATTTAACAAGGACCGAATCAACGCGGAACTATGAGACTACCAAACCTACCATTTGGAGTAAATATCAATGGAAGGAGGCTAAAGTGAGCAACGGTGTTGACATAAAAGGCGATTCCCCGAAGTCGTCGTGAAGCCACAGCTAAAAATCTGCAATAGCTAAAGCACATGTTGCACCTTTTTTACTCAAAAGTTCACAGAGAAAAAAGGACCCACGTTAATGGAAGAGTTATCATAAGAACAGCCTTTTCATGAACATGCCAGCCAAAGAGGAAGGACGCCCAAGCCGCGGCAACAATGGAGCGAAGAAGAATGAAACCGGAATCTACTGCTTGCATACCATCTCTATGCCACTGGCAAAATACCAGACTGGGCTATAATAAAGAAGCGATTAAATATTAGTTTTACACTCCTCGGACAGTTGGAAAGAATAAAGGGAATTACAAGCATGAAAAGAGCAGTCAACAGGGCTGTGTGCAGAGGTCGGATGGTGAGTAGACAGAGGTGTTCATAGTTGCCCGTCAGTCCACTGGTCATTGGCACCTGATTCTCCAAAGATCCTGTCGGCTGGCGCAAACATAAGTGGGAAAATAATCCTGAAGGAATCACAATGACTTGTAAACAAACTGCCACTTGGGAGGGGACAGGTAACAGGAAATTGGAGTATTTGCATCCAACATGGTCTACGTTCAGCTACAGGGCTACTAAGTAGACATAAGTAGTATTGGTGACGGGGTACAGCTGATGCAGTGAACAAGTGAATCCCGGTACATTTACTACTTTTTTTCGCAGCGAAAAATTGAATAAATTGGTAAAACAGAATTAGGGAAAGGAAAGGCTCGTCACTTGATGACATAATCAACATAAGAATACGCAGGATGAGAGTGCTGGCGAGACTGAGGTGATGCCTTTTAACAACCCTCCCAATCTCATCCTTAACTCATATTATTTTCCAGTATGAGATCTTACGCCGCTCTCTAACATCGGAAATAGAACTTCACGTCTACTGATTCGCTCGTCTTGGGAAATTATTTAAAAGAAGTTTGACTGGTACGCCGCGAAGTTGACTCGCATGGAGTGGACAGACCACAGTTGTATTCGTTTGGCCAGTAGCAGATGAGCGATACTGTCGCCATACCGAAGCCACTTCCCAGCACAGCTCAAGTAGACAGTCAGTAAACAAAAGATGTGGTTCTCGATAGCCGGTGCAGAAGAAACAGATTCACAGTCGTTTAGATGTCCTCACAAATCTTTATGCTCATGTGGATGACGACCATCCATTTCATGATCTCCACAACCTTCCCCTTTTGATGATGTGATGGCGGCTTTGATGTCACCAAATTGATTTATCACACTATTCTAGTCCCTTACGGCACGACATTCTATACTTCCGTCGAAAGAAAAGGACCCTCATCTGATTCGCCTTCAGCTTCGTCCCTGGAATCGACTTCCACTCAACTCCTAAGGCAGACGGCGCACCCTTCACATTCAACCAAAATTCCGTAAAAAGTCCTCTCCAAATAGGAGTACCCAGACGGACTGATACTAATTACTTATAAATGCTCATAAATAGTTACGCGCATTGGATAAACGTCCACAAGTCTCAGTGAAATAATGCCGAAATACACGATCTCCTTGCCTATGAAATACGTGACTCATTATAGTACAGAACAATAGCTACTGAAAACCGAAATAAGTAGCAGTGACTCTTATACCAATTGACCTACAGTAACTCGATTGGTAGCCTTTACTAGTTCAATCATCCCAAGTAATAAAACATACCAGAGGCACTAAACATCTTATCCGCAGCATTGTACAAAGCCCAGAAGTTTGGAGCCCAATAGGAGTGGCACAAACCACGTTGAAACGGAAATAACCTTGCAAGCAACTCTGCCAATTTACCCTAAAGAACGAGCACATATTGTGGGGACGAAATTAAACTTACCCAATAGATAAAAGGCGCCAAAGAGACTGTGAATACAATACCAACAACTGCAGCCATTAGGAACAAACGGCCAAGCACAACTTTGACTCGACCACTCTCTAGGGCAGTGAGTCTATTTAAAGAAAGGCCAGACTACCTCTCTTTAGGCAGTAATGAAAGAGCATAAAAACAAAGTAGACGGGAGCAACATAAACGAAAATATGCTTGAAGTTGAGCAAAACAGAAAACCAAAATCCACTCCATAGGAAATTTCCCTAAAAAAAACAACGGAAACCATTAAAGGAATAGAGCGATCCTACCTGAAAGGCTTTGAGGATGGATAGGAATAGTATGCCAAAGAGAAATCCGTTGTACTGAAAGTGAATGTCTTTAAAGGGACAAAACGTTAAAGAAGTCGGATGGATGGGGACGCAGCTATTGATGGGTTACATTTTACCAAAAAATATGGAAAAATAAAGGATACGATCAACCACAAGTAGTCCAAAATTAAAGGCGAAGAGAAAGGTTGCAGTCAAAAAGGTTATACGAGCCTTATCTCCAAGCGGTCCGAATATTTTATGCAGCATGCTTAACACAGCACATACGGAAGAAACACCTAACTTACCTACAAATTGAATAAAGGAGGAGGCATTCAGACAATAAAACCGTTATACGTTGGAAGTAAATTGTAGTTAATGAGGAGTAGGTCTCAGTAGACAGAACCACCATTTTAGGGTCCAATTTGCTACCAATTTGTGCCAGAGCCCACTCAAAATAGGCAAAGAAGGGGGGATAATCCAAAGTCCACTTGCTTGTAGCCTAAGGCAAATGATATGATCTAATGAATGGGGGGAGCTAACCTCACTGTACCACTCCGATATGTTGGTGCAGTATGTGATAGCAAGCCAATTTCTATGAACCTCAAAGTCCGTAGAATGACTAAATTATGCCATAAAGTTGGGTACCTACTATGCCCCAAATAAAAGGCTTTTAAAAGCTGCTGAAGCCAAAATTATCAGAATTCCATCAAACAACATAATTTTCTGAAATGAGAAAAAATAGTGCAAGGTTAGTCGGTGTTGAAAACAGGAATAGCCATTGCTTAAACTGGTGGAACCCTCGAGGGTGGAGTATACGTAGATGATAGTATGTCAGTATAAAGAAGGCAAAGAGATTGCATAAATCACTCTTGGTTAAAAAAGGTATCCACGTTGTCCAAAGGGAAGTAGAAAATCACCGGGCGTAGAAACAAGACAAAGACGATACCAAAATCAAGGCAATAACAGCGAAAAGAGAATGACTGCTGCCAGCATTCTAGCACAAATATTGACGAAGCCGAAAACGTTTCATGGAACAACAGAACAATGGATACCACTTAAGCTAATAACGAACAAGGCCTTAAACTGCAAACTGAACAGGTATAAAAACTAATCTCCAGAAGTACGGGAAACCTCGAATTAAATTCAATACTGTTGTGCCCTTGTTGCTACACTATCTACCCCCGGCTTCCTAAATACTCGGCCAGCCGATTCCACTAAATTGGCAACTGGGTTAGAATTTAAGCCAATTAAAAATCTATCATTCTGGCCAATTGTTAATAAGAGCAGCAATGTAAAATCGCTTTAAAATAACCTGCATAAAGCATCGAATATATGAAAAACCATGCCATTATTCTCGCATTAAACGATTTTATCTTCAGCATAACCATCTTGTAAAAGTAGAAACTAAAGGCTGTGCTTTTTAGGCTACTTTGACCCAGTTGCACAAATGGCTAGGCTGCTTCTTGGTGGGCTGATTGCGGAGTAAAGCTTCGTTTCCACTTTTTTGTCAAATTTAGTTTATTTCTGTCATATACAGAAGTTTTGCTAAACTACAGTGTAACCCTTCGTGAGCGTCCTCTTTCTTTGTAGTCGAATACTGAAGGAGATAAAGCAAGAGATTTCATCCTTGAACGAATCTGGCCCTTTTGAACCAACATTGGCCGTTTTGCAAGCACGCTTCCCTCATTGCGATTTATTGATTCTTATGCATGGAATTATTGAGTTGCATTTGTCTAATATTTCAGACTGGTTCTCATGACGACCCAGACGCCTACACACGCGGGCAAATTAGAGCAGCCGATTGTTCGGGGATCCGCCTCAGAAGAGTTACCGTTTCCAATGTATCCTCAAGTGAAGAGTTAGTTGGCCAGATTGCCGCGTTAAATTGCGACCCTAGTGTACACGGCATTACCGTCCAGGCGAGTTTCATCGCCAAGTAATTAACGCTGCATTATAGCTACCCATAATCGCCAGCGGAAATTTTGACACAGACGAAGTCCTAAATGCGATCGATCCGAATAAAGACGTCGATGGGTAGGGTTACTTCCCCGTCCCAACGTATTAGTCTATCCACCTGCCAATTAGCTCACATTTGCAGCGGCAGCTACTTGCGTTGGAAGCAGTGCCCCTTTCTCATTCACCCTTCCTGCGTAGCTGCTGCTTGTTTACTTCTCCTACAAGAGACCGGACCCATACCGATAGGTCTGCGCTGCCTGGTGGTCGGGCGCGGCCGACTTGTTGGTACTCCTGTGGCCAGCTTAATGCTACGATCTGCGAATGCTACCACCACCATCTGTCACACGGGTACCCGATGCCTCGAGGAGGAGGTAAATCGTGCTGAAATCCTCATCACAGGGGTCGGTAAGACCAATCTAGTGAAGGGTGATTGGATACGTGCCGGAGCAATCGTAATCGACTGCGGGATAGACGTTTCATCAGGTAAAAATCACTTGTTTCTAAATCAGATTCATTTGACATGATATAGGAAAGGTTCTTGGGGATGTTGAGTTTGAGAAAGCTGTCAGTCGTGCTGCATGGATAACACCAGTGCCAGGAGGTGTTGGACCTCTCACATTCGCCCTTCTCATGAGGAGCACTTTGAACGCAGCAAAAAGATTTCATAATTTGTCAACACACTCACCTTTAATGGAACCAACAGGTATCTTACTAGAATAGAGTGCTTTTTACACAAATTGTAGAAACGATAAAGTTAAGAATGGTGCATTGACTTTGTACAACTGCTCCTACGAATATACCATCAACTAAGTCAGTCGTCGTTGTTTCGCCTTCTTAAATTTCGGGAAACATTGGCTTTTCGCTTAAAGGGAATGGGTGGCATTGGAGTGACACATGGTTCAGGTTTAATCTCAGGGTCAGATTTGGGTCGGAATTCAATTTTATGAACAGCCCTTTTGGCAGTCGACGAAACGGGTGCTTGTTTTTCCTCGAATTTGAGACGGTAGTGTGAGGATATGTCCGCCTCATTGACCTGCGAAAGGTGAGACAGGAGTTCTGCCTTCTCCGTAATCTCCTGCAGCTTCGCTTCATCACCCTTAAAAGTTTTACTCGCGAAAGAGGTGATTCGAAGCTTGATATCGCTCTCTGGTTTCACAGGCTCCAATTCCTCGGGGACAGAATACATGGACGCATTTTCTGCTGGTTCTCTACAAAGGCGGGGATTTTACATACAATAAAGACCCTACGGAATGAAAAAATCGAAGCATAAATGAGAAAGTTCCATAAACAATGGAGGCACACTTACTCAGGGATTACTGGTTGCCATTCACCCAGTAGGTTTATTCGCGGTCGCTTCTTATTGCTAGGAACCATAGTGACGGGTTTATCTTGGGGTATGGAACATTCAGTGGTTACAATCCTTGTAACATCTGGCGGTGGAAGTGGTGATTGACTTTCATCAGGTGAAGCGCCAAATGCCTGGCAAACGGCAGTACTGGCTTCGGAGACACCGGACTCGCTTAGCTCAACAAGTCGGTTAAATAAAAACTGATCCAGCCTTTTCTTCTCCTGCGAGACACACTCGGAATCATTTGCTGGTTGAATCGAGGTCTTAGGGCGCTCCCATTGCGTGACTCCAGTCTTCTTGTTCCAATAGTACATTCGGCCATCGGTTGTTTTTACTTCCTTCCATTCATAAGTAATGGGTTTGGAAACCACTGGAACGGAAGCGATAGGTGGAGCAGACTTCTTTTTTTCGCTCTTATGCACCTTCGACTGTTTTGCTTCTTGTATTTTCTTCAACTTTTCCTTCATAGTACCAAACTGATCATCTGGCTAAGCTTAGGGAAAGAAAGTATTGATACCTGAGAGGTCAACACCATAACGTTTTGCGAGAGAGGGATCACGCTCAATATCCTTCATCATCCCAACAAAAGCCATCTAAAGGAGAATCCAAATAAAAAAAGTATTCCCATACGTCATTGATGAGCGATATCTTCTCACGCATTTTCCCTTTAGAGGACGCAGTTGCGTTTCGTTGAAGCTCATTCAACTTCTTTTGCACATTGCCGATATGACGCTGACCACTCTCGTGATTATTGATACTCTAAAATATACAATCAAATTGCAATCTGCCTAATATAGTGAATATGCCTCGAAGAAATGCAACATAGGTAGTAAGAAAGGGATATCATATTGAAGAGAATTTGGAATTACGATCAAGATCTATATGAACAATAGAACAACTTTACTAAGATTCTACACAGAGAAATGGATTACCGTAGATTATTACCTAAATTCTAGGACTCGTTATGACCTAGTGACCATAAACACCAGGGAGGAGCTTTACGCATATATTTAGGCAGTACCAAGAGTTGCGGCAAAAAGCATTGGGTTCAAAAGCTTACAATGGAATTATCTTGAATCCAGCATTTGCAGATATCGCAATACTTCTTAGGATTACTTTTCCAGTAGTCAGCCATAGACCCAGGCTTAAAACTGGCGCAACGACGGCGATGCCTGTTAATTTGGCATAGCCTTAGGGGTAAATGTTGCTCGAAACAATTTTTGAGAAATTCCTTCCAGCGTGTATGCTGCTAAAAATTTTTATCTTAGCAAAATATGTATGCGATGGAATTTTATATTCGTCTGGTCTTCAATATAAGGCATTCTGTATTTAGCCTTCCTAGTTAAAAATATTTGCATTAAAAAGTCGTTTCTTTTTAGCTAATGAATATTGGGGGTAACGGGTGAGTTTGTTGATATAAGCTTATTGCCACCTTTTATAACCTGCTGTTGTTTTAAGCAGCTGCGCATATTCTGTCGCGAGAGTTTTGCCTAAGGCGTGTTGCTCCATACTTGGCTAAGGAACTAGTTCGGCTCACGCTCTATTAGTGTATAATGGATACCAAGTCAGAAATTGCTTGCACTTATGCTTCTCTCATTCTCGCTGATGATGACATTGAAGTAACGGGTTAGTCCCCATGACTTAGTCGGCTGCTTTGACCCTTACTAACGTTTGCTGTTTTTCTCTGTAGCTGACAAGCTTAACACCCTGCTGAAGGCAGCCAACTGTAAATTCGTAGAGAGTTACGTCACAAGTCTCTTCGCTAATGCGCTCAGTGGACGCAATATTAAGGACATTGTCTCTGCCACATCGAGCGTAAGTGTTGCTCCTGCGCCTGCCGTCGCTCCTGGCCCCGCTGCCTCTAAGGTCTCTGGTGCTGCTCCGGCTGTAGAGTGTGCTCCCGAATCAAAGAAGGAGGAAGAGAAAAAGAGGGAAGAATCTGAGGAGTCTGACGGTGATATGGGCTTCGACTTGTTTGGTTAAGTCGTATATATCAAATCCCTGGATGTAAGCAATCCCTCTTCTGATTATTCTGGGCTGATTTTTGGTGTGCGCTATTCGTTGCGTCTATCGCGGAAATTTTGGTGTAGGCGTGTGGTTGTTAGCATGTTTTCATGTCCCTACGCCTATAGCCGCACTTCTCGATTCCCCTTTAGCATCAGTGAAGGCAAGTTGACGCCTGGCGTTTATTTGTACAAACTTAAACAGATAGCGGAATTTCGTCAGGTGGAATGTTTAGTGCGTCCGTTAGCCGGAGTGTTTGTGTTGGGTAGCTTGAGTTACTTGTTCGGAGTGTTGTCGCGTTTTACTCGTACCTGAAATGTAACCAAGCACAACGTAGTCCGTCGTGGGGCGTCGGTTGTTATGGTGTTTGCCACCTGAAATCATCCACGAGGTGTTACCTGATCGATGGTGAGGCCGCTGTTTGTCAATAGCCTCAAGTATTTCTGCGACACGAGCGATGCTTCCGTGGGCTTCTTCCATCGCTTGAGCAGGAGTGAAAGACAAACAACGGTGACGGAGGACGTGGCCATAGCTGCGGACGACATCCATGGCGCAAATTCAATTCCAATGGGGATAAGGAATCCCATCGCAACTGGAATGGCGAGGGCATTGTAGATCAGAGCAGCAAAGAAGTTGAGACGAATGCGACGCACTGTAGCCCTCGAAAGAGAAATAGCAGCCACTACATCTACGAGGTCATTACGCACCAAAACGACGTCTGCTGTAGCCACAGCAACATCGGCACCACAACCGATGGCGATTCCAACGTCGGCTTGAGAGAGTGCCGGACTATCATTAATTCCATCGCCAACCATTGCGACGAATTCTCGTTTTCGCTGCCTCGGGGCGGTCGGGCAGATTCCACACCAAGCGCCTACAATCCATGTGCACGGATGAAGTTCAAAAGGTTAGTAGCATCATTGAGTCAAGTGCCTGCAGCTATCAGTGGGTCACTACTCACAACCATTCACTAGCCAAGGGAACTTAGATACACATAATGGGAATAAGAATTACCATGCCTACAGAAACATCGGCGATTACGCCACTGGCGTTTGTTGCGTTGGCCAATGTAGGTATATTTCCCCTTACGGTCATCGAAGAATCTTTTGCGGCCAGATCTCTCGATCGGTACTCCGAGATCACCGGGATATAGGTAGAGGGAGGCCTCACTATCATCATCAGTGTCAGAATAGGAGTATTCCAGGAAAGAGGTTTCAGCCGTTTGATCCAAGGTGTCAGGGTGCTTTGAGGATTGAAGAAATGCCACTCGTTCACCGCTGCAGTGCGTGTCTCCCTCCACCTTACCATTTTTCATCGCCGTTTGGTTCAACTTCGAGAGTCCATTACCACTTGCTAATTTTTACAAGTTAACAGAATCATTAGGGAGCGCATTGAAAGGGGAAGTGCTCACAAATCCCTTGGTACAGGATATTTTCAAGAGGACGGATTACCTTTGACATGTCGGGTCTGTATCTGCCTAACTTGCATAGCCTTGTGTGCAGGAATCACCTCGCTGTAGACATCACGGATACCGACCTGGAAGGTAAGGGTGAAACAAGTGACTGGAGCTCATTATTTGAGTATTGCGACTCAGGTGTTTTGGGCGTAAAAAAAAAGAAATCAGGCGTCAATTTGTCGGCTCCGTGAAAACGCCTACTGCCATGAAGATAGCACTTGTCTTTACTTGACAGAGACGACACTTCAAAAAGTGGAAGAGGCCAGATAATCACCAATAAGCCTAACCTTTCTCGCGATGGAGGTGGCAGATCGAGTATTGTCACCAGTTAAGAGAGCCACGTGAATCCCCATGACTTTGAGGGCTGCAACAGTTAGAGCAGCCTCAGGTTTGATCGGATCAGCAATTGTTATGAGAGCAACCAGACGACCATCGACTGCCACATGAACTACAGTGCGTCCCTCCTCCTCATCCATTCGTACGACAGAATCCAAATCCATCAATGGAATGGCGACAGCGTTCTTCTGCATCCACCTCTGATTGCCTATGAGCAGATGGTAGGTGCCGCCTTGAGTCACATCTATAGGAGGTAGGAATGAAAGACAGGACACTGGGATCATCCCCTTTAATTCACTCAACACACTTTACACAGAACAAACTGATGGAAGGCAAAAAAGAGACAGAATGAAGGTGAAGAGAGAGAGATGGAACTGTATCCTACACCCAAAACCAAAGACTGAAACCCACTAGCCCAAGAAAGTGGTGAATTGTCCGAGTTCCACCTCACTGAGTAGTAGTTCAGTTCCATTCGCAGAGCAGCATCGTAGTCAGCGTAGAGTTGGGTCTGTTGAACTGACTGTCTATCTGATGGCAAACGAGTAGGTCGAGGTAGTTCAGGTCCGCTAGGGCAGTCCTCCGGAGACACGATGACATCACAGGACATTCCATAGCCCGGTGAAGTCTCTGCATTGATCACCTTATAGAAGATATTACCAGGTGACAAGTCAATCTTACCTTGGCAAACTCTGACTTCCAAATGCTCCCGTTTGGCTGATCACTGAAGGCGGATTGAGCACTGCGAAGCATGCGAACAATAGCTGTTGCAATTGGATGTTGAGCTGTGGACTCCGCACTACCAACCATGTAGAGGAGACGACTTGGTGAAGTAAGTGCGTGTGGATCAACTTTTTGGTTTTTTGATTCAGGCTAAAAGCGTAGGTGGCTTTGTTTTAATCATCAAAATAGGCGATTCGTACCTACACTGAAGGTGTTGACAACAATGACGTTTACAAAGTGCCGCCAGTAATTATTCGAGTGTGACGTGTGCGTACTACAAACTTGCACCATGCCAAAGGTAGCAACGGCTTAGAGACCTATTTTCTACCCTAGGTGACAAGGGGAAGGAAGAGGAGGCGGAGGAGGAGTTGTGAAACACTGGCATCAACAATTGACACAACGGATTGACAAACACTACCTGGATGGAGCAGTACGCAAATTAGGCATTCTATCGCTGTCATACAGCATCACTTCACTTGTCACATGATTTATTGATGGGTCTCTGATCAGGGTAGGCGTAAAGATAAGATCACTGGCATTGGGTAGCATCTTTATAAGTGGACTTACATTGGAAGGCGTTGCAGGCATAAACATGACTATTCGTGAGATTTGAGGACGACCCATGGTGATTGTTCCAGTCTTATCGAAGAGGATAGTAGAAACCTTAAAGTATTTGTGGATAATTGGATAAGTGAAGCGCCAGAAAGAAGAAATTCGTAAGTATAAAGCGATACTACTTAAAATTCTAAAAGTAGCGTGTTGGGTGCCTTAGGTTGGCTTATGCAAGACGAGATCAAGAGGGATGAGGGAGGGAATAGTAAGGGAGGAGGAGCGTACCTTGCGTAGATTTTCCAGCGGTTGACCACCCTTAATGAGGATACCATGAAGCGCTCCAACACCGGTGCCTACCATTACAGCAGTGGGCGTGGCCAAACCGAGAGAACAGGGGCAGGCGATTGTGAGCACATTGACAGCCACTCGGAACGCTTGATCCAACACGGCACCGACCAGAGAGCACTCCGGCTAGAGGAGAGGGGAGGGAACGTGCATCAATGTATTGCCACCCGGCCACGTATTCACTTCAGCTCGTCTGACCTGGACCTGGTGACCTATCGCCTGTTCATTCTTGGCTGGATTTATTCAGTTCATTAAAGAAACCACCCTTAAAGCAGTATGTCATACAACAGCCTCCTGTCGCCAACCTACCTTGGTTAGCTTACGGCTCTTACAGAGAAGGCGAAGGGGGGCAGGAGGAGAGGGAAAACGATGCTTACAGTGTACCCACGAATAGAAGATGATCGACAGAATCCAAGCACAATCCAAAATATTAGAGATGCTAACGAGAGGAGAATAATACAGGGCACAAAGAAGCCAGAGATACGATCAGCCAACTGTTGTATCGGAGCCTTTAAAATAGACAGAGAAAAAGGGGACTTAGAGATGAGGAGGAAGGGGAGGAGAGAAAAGAGGAGAAGGACAGACCTTGGAGGACTGAGCATCCTCAATTAGAGCGATAATCTGTGCGAGGGCGGATTCACTGCCAATGTGTGTTGCCTGGATGTAGAGAAGGCCGGTGAGGTTTATTGCACCACCGACTACAATGTTGTCTGTAGAGAAGGAGGAAAAGCGGTTGCATCATTTAATGTCAAATTTCATGCTTGATAGGCTGATATGAGCAAACGGGGGGAGTGAAGTTTGAAGGCACTAAAATTGGGTCTTGCTTCTGGTCAAAGTCGTTTTGTAGATTATGGAGAAGGCGTAGAACACGAACGGTAGGGAGCTGTACCATCGAGAGTAAAATCTCAGTACCCAGTTCAACTCAGTTTGTAAAGTAGACAAACTGGACGTACGCGACGATGGCGAGGACAAATCGCCTACGTTTAGGCCTTCTCTAATGGATCCCTCTATCCAATCACCGGCACTTTCCCACCTTTTTTCAGCTCATTTGCTAGTCAAGAGAGGAGGGGAGATGAAAAAGGTCAAAATAATTTGTCCAGTGAGTTCCAATTTGCAAGATGGATATGTAGTCATGATGGAATAAAACGGAAGGATTGATAAGCTAGAAAGGTGATAACTACTGACTAACCAACAGTCTTAGGAACAGGCATAGATTCTCCCGTCAGCAGAGACTCATCGCAGGAGGAGATGCCAAATATCACGCGACCATCCACAGGCACTTTCTCACCAGGTAATATCTACGAGGAAGTGATAACATTTTGACATGTTAGACAGATGACAAGCGATGAAGAAGTAAACGTCAGCCAAAGTCACTTTAATAATGTCACCACGTTGAACCAGTTCGACAGATATGCATCGTTCCTGGTAGTTCTGGAGAGTGTCGATGGTTAGTTGCTCCCCACTGAAAGCCTCATTTAAAGCACCGCTTTGTGGTTCCATTAGCGTGGCCTCTTTGGCTTGAAGTGACAACAGTTTGGAGACAGCTTCCGATGTCCTTTCCTAGGAGACAACATCACACACCACACTTGCATCAAAGCTGTCGAAAGTGAAACAGACGGGGACTTGTGTGCAAACCTTAGCTAGGTTTTCAAGCCACCTTCCAAGAGAGATGAAGAGGAAGAGCATAGGAGTGGTTTCAAAGACGGTGCGTGGACTGGTGGGCCATTGTTGTATCATGGCGATGAGGACTACAACCACGGAGTAGGTGTAAGCAACTCCCGAGGCCATAACGAGGAGGACATCCATGTTGGCCATACCGTGCTTCAATGAGTTGTAGGCACGTATGTAGAAATTCCGACCACTGATTGCCTACAACATCAAAAGTACCAGTTGTAGCTATCAATCCATGCCATCCAGGGGTTTGGCTAAACTGACTGGTCGCTAGAGAGGAAGGCCGGCTACCATGGAGGTCTGAGTGATGGCAGAACAAGGCCTACAAGTCAACCAGGTAGGCATTCGAGTGGATTTGGAAGTCTTCTTCAATCCACTTGATCTGTACACAGACTCCTGAGAGTGTTCATCCAGGCGAATGTACAAACCAGGGCAAAAGCTGAGCTACGAGTCCTTACAGCCTCCCATGAATTGACATTCTGTGAGCCATTTTAGCTTCATACAAGGCGTAATGTGGACGGAGATAATCCCAGAGCTAAAATACGAGGGTTTAAGTCCCACCTGAACAGGAGTAGCCAGAAGCCAGAGAATGAAATTCTCCCATGAGAGACCAGGCAAGAGCATTGGCTGTGAGTGGGTCGGAGACGTCTCTTTTGAAGTGTTATAGGATCGTGGATGACAGTAGCCGCCAACCGGACTATGCGGCCAAATTAGCATGAAGAGCATCATGGCGAACATGGTTGGCAAACCGAAGGCCAGATTGGTAAGAAAGACACAACGCCATCTAGAAGAGGAGAAAAGGGATGATAAAAAGCGGCTTTTGTGTAACACAGGTCGTCGATTCTCTACAGCCAATAGGAGATAAGATCATCTACCTTAGAGGAAAATAAGCTTTCTTGCCTCATTTTTAGCCAGCATCTCAGAGATCAAGATCATTGGGAAGGAGTAATAGATGTTACCTTTTAGTCTCGTCAAAATCTTCAGTGGATTTGAATTCCGGCTTGTAGACGGACGCATCGAAGCCCATATCCTAGGAAAAAAACACACAGATAAGAGATTAGACAAGTACTACTTATTAATATTACTGATTGGATAGATTCAAAGGGGTCCGATAAAGGCGATTACCTCGATAGTCTTTAGGATAGATCGTGCTCCGACAATACGGGAATCGAAAACCACCTTCCCACGTTTTGTTGCAAGGGCTACAGAAGCCGAGGTGACACCGGGTAACTTTTTGATTGCTGTCTCAATTGAATTTACACAAGAGCTGCAGGTCATTCCTAATATCTGAAGGCCAAAAAAAAAATAAAAGGGCTGAGTCCAAAAAGTAGTTTCTTGATAAATGTGAAAACAGTGTGACTTTGATCGGATTCGAAGCTTGACTGCTCCTAGGTCAACACGTGCTCTCCCCCCCTCGCCCTAAAGATTCACATCAGACCATACCCCTCTGCAGACGTGTAGATTAGTCTAGACATTCAAGTAGTCACATAAACTATTTTATCCACACCACCGGACCTTGTTATGCGCCGCCAAACGCACCAGGAGGAGGGACAGGGGGAGGGTTGAAAACACTGGAAAATTGAGTTTGTTAAGCCTGCGTAGAGCGCTTACCACCAGAAATCGTAGCAAATCAAACAAAAGCCATCATGAAGGAGTTTACTGAACAAGATGTAATTCTGGAAGCCCAACAGCTGGAGGAGATTGAAGTCACGCGCAATTCGGTGTGGAGGGGCGATATCACCCCTACCACCCTCCCCCTGTACACCAGCCTAAATGCTGAAAATGTGACTATATTACACCAGGTCGTGCCAATGCAAGGGGTCTGTCACATACATGGGAAAGCTAGATGAGCCTTGAGTCCCTCCACAATCACATTTAGGTGTGGAACTTCTTAATAATGATAAAATATGCAAGATTCCGGATCGACGATAATGATAGGAAATAAAACTGAAGATACTACTAATTGAATCATTTCAGCGGAGAAATAAGGAAATTTTGTATATTAATGCTTTACGTAGTAACAAGGCAATTTTTGCAGTAAAAAAGGACTTAAAAGATGCAAGGAATTAGGAGGGAATAAAATTATGCTTGGATGATCGTAGGTGACAAGTGGGCGCATTGGGTGAATTTCCTGAGGATGCAAGACTCGGTGATGTTCTGTGGTCCACTGAGTGAATGCGGGTAAAAATGATTCAGCAACTCTCCGACTTGCTGAATACGGGCATGCCTGTGTTGACCGCAGATCAACCTTTCATGAGTAAGAAGGAGCGGGACCTTTGGCCTGATTTGGCAGACGGCTTCCCTGGTGCTGACGAGATGGGAAAGAAGCTCAATGATCGTCATTATGCGAAATTCAGTCCTACCCGCGGAAACAAACAGCCAAATTCAGCCATAGGCCGCCGCCGTTGCTCACCCTTTTACCGTCTAACCGACAATTTCGCTTCCTACGGAATTAAGGCAAGGACACGGGGCTAATCATCAACCGCAGAGAGGAGGAGAGGGCAGCATGTCCTTCCCTTAACCCTGCTCGGAGATAACAAATGACTTGTTTGCTCGCTTAACATAGGCACACAAAGGCCATTCTTTAACACGAATCAGGGCGTAAGTTGATCAGCAATCTGAAAGGAGATGCGTTTTCATGCATTGAAACAACTAGAGTTTCCTGGCATTTGTCACTTTAATCGAATTAGGTCTCTTTGCTCAGCGGAATCCACGAATTCCACCTCTTACTGGATGCTGATGTCAAATAGTTAGTTCGTCGAACATGATGAAAAATTGCTCCTAAGTACTGACAAGTTAACCTTGACAGAGTACTCACCCAATGCAATGCTTCGCATCTACCCTCAAGTGATTCACTTCAATCCCTACCTTCTGAGTGGTACGGTCACCAACTGCATTTGCTTAGCCTCGATGAAGCGGATAAAGTTGGCAACGGTGGCGTGGACATTCAAAATAGGCGAAAAGGACTAGTAGGCCGCCTAACTTACGTTTTTACGCCTTAATGAATGCATATAAACAATCCTGTAAGTTACATTCGCCAAAACTTTTTAGCCAATCAGATTTCACTGTAAAGCTCTTGGCTCTTATTTAATTGGCCAATGTTGCGCTACTTTGAAGGTCAAGCTTTTGAGCTTGAGAAATCTAAAAGTTGGAAGGCAAGTACGCATTATTTGGTAGGAGAAGAAGAGGATACTGGGACATTCAGGCGCTCACTCGTTAATCAGTGGCGGGAAAAAGGGAAACGAAAAAAAGGATGGAGAATAAACTGAAGCACAGGTAGGAAAGGAAGTAATGAATTTATCCATACGCCTGGATAAATTAATTAAGAAGGCATGATGATGGAACTGTGCATGTCATATAAGTAAGGCATCCCTTTTGTGGGTGTTATGTAATGCCCCCACCTTCCTCTCAAATTTAAAGAACCAAAAAATAGCATATCTTTAACTTGATCAAGATATAACAAGAAGAGTTGAATGATTGACACTTCACAAGGCCTGACATCGCGTACCATACACCGCCTTCCCCTTCACCCCCGCTCCTCCTCTTGTTTTGAGGGACAACTCAATCAGGATGGGGACCGGAAGGTAGTTAGATATAATAGAACTGTCTGACTTACGGTGACTTCCAGAGTTTGGGTGCCTTCATCACCATGTATTTCGGCAGCTCGCCTCACCTCAAGAATCTGTGCGGAGAATCCGAGCTCATTGATTTGCCTTGTCAGAGCGGAGGGCTGGATGAGTGTCGGATCGTAGATGATGTCAGCCTTCATTGAAAGTAAACCAACCGTCGCGGATCTCACACCTGCAGAGAAAAATCAAGTGATAATCTCGCATCATGCCCAGCAGCTATTTGTACACAACACTTTTCAATGCTGCTTAAAAGACAATTAATTTTCCCGAAAAATATTTGAAACCATTTCTTTGCTTCCTTTCCCTCCAATCTGAAATTCTTCCATAAGGAGATTAGTCAAATTTCTGTGAAATTACGGCAGAGGTTATATTAGGTTATAGGCGTTGAAGGAGCCGGTAGAGGAAAGAAGGTTATGATACGTGTACTTATGCTGGAGCTTGGCTTGACCCTTGAAAGTATGAAAAATGGGCGAAACCAGTGATGGAAGAAAAAAAAGGCGGAGTAAGTAAGTTCATGGGTTAACAGGTTAGTAAGTGTGAACAGACAGCTACCTAAGGAGGGACGAGCCACCTCTTCAGCGGCTGAAGTACCACCGGAAAAATGAAGCAATTATTGTCCTCTATTCTCCCATCCCAATATACGTTGCGTAATTAACTTTTGTAATATCTCATTCTCGGAAAGCAAACTGTTTTACTGCCATACACACCACATTCTGGAGAGGCTACGCGACTGAGCTGTATGACTACATTAAAAACGACGTCGTATAAGCCGACAAGCCGGAATCACATGCTCCAACGAGTAACCGGTAGTGTTTAAAAGATGCGCAGGTTCATGGTGGGAGAAGAGACCACAGGAACGAAAGTAAGACAAACTCTTATACCGCCAGACTGATGCAATTTTTTGTCTATGCTATGAAAGGCATGCAGACAAAGAAGCAGAAGCATTTGCTGCTTCCCTAGAAGTTAATAACAAACCAATTGTAGGGAGGTGCAGCGAGACCTACTCAACATCCTTTGTTCACCAGATAGAAGGGAGAATAAGAGAGGTGGAGGTGTTTAGCTGGCATCGAGCTCAACGAAACATATTTGAAGAACAAAAAGTGGGAGTGAATGAACAAATTTTTTCCGTGCTTTTGCTCTTCACATTAGTAAATTTTTCCAGCTAGAATGACAATCTGATGGAGAAAAACATCCCCTCCCCTCATAATGAAAATCCGTGATAAAAGTGTGTCAGGGCACAGTATGACCCGATTCAAATTCTTTTTTTCTACGGCCTTTTCACCGACTAGTTCTGTGTTTTCACACAAGCCAGAGATTCGGAGAACTTAACAACTTCGGCATGCTTAAAAAATACACCTTTCTCCTAGAAACGGTAATAAAGATAACACAAATCTTTTCGATTCCAAACAATTTACGTTTATGTCTTATTCAAAAGTAATAGTTGTTTACTTATTATGATAAGGGGACCGGCTTGCCAGAAGGAAAGAAACCAGCTAACAAGCATAACAGATAAAGCACATTCCCGTTTGCTCCATAGAAACTTTTTAAGTTGCTCATTTCCTTCATTTTTTTCGCCTTTTCTTAAATAACTTGTAAGTAACTTGGACAGACATGTGGAAAAAGCAAAAAGCACAATTAGTCACCGGAAGGAAGATTTCTGGAAAAAAAATTAGAAATAATATGACGTATGCTATGAACAAATAGCCAAGAAACAAACAAGCAATTACGTAGCACATCCTAATACACAAGATTCACCTACCCGGTAACTTTAAAAGGGCGTTTTCAACAGTTTGGACGCAACTGCTGCAAGTCATGCCTGTGACACGTAGGTGGCAGCACTTCAGGGCATGAATTGGCGGTTCCAAGTCTATTGTCGTCATTTCTCCAACTTTAACTTCTTCGGAAAGAACTGGTGACTTCAAAGTCGTTCGGCCATTTTCGGTAACAGATGTGCCTAAAGTAAATAATGGAATTGCTAAAAAGGAATGGACACACCATTTGTCTTTAATACGAGGATGACCTCATTAGGAAGCATGTGGGGGGGAAAATATGTAGTAAAAATAGATAAAAAAGTGCCTTACTGAAATCGTCCGGCTTTGAAGGACAGTGGATGCCTGAGAGGTCACGCAGATGACAGCTATACCCGAGATGTGTGATTGCATTGTGCAGTTGGGTCAAGTGAAGCCCTGCCAGAAAGTCTGTAGCCGAGGGTATCGAAGAATGAGAAGCTAGAATAATTTCGTCTTGGTCCATTAACACTTGGAATGCGTCATCGGGAAGTGTGTGCCTAAGGACATTCAAAACCTCGTCCTCACAGACCTTACAGCATACACCGTAGATGGAGACATAAACCTAATGAGGAGGATAAAAACAAGGAGGAGAGATTGAGAAATGACCTGGACTTGGACGGTAGGAGGACATAGAATTACAACCGTCCATGATGACTGGGATCATATGGATGGGAGAAGAACCAGATCACTACCTCAAAACCTGTGCCGACGGAGGCAATCCTAGCAGACGGAAATCCATTGCCGGTTAGAATATCAGCAATAGAACGGGTATCGAGGCCTTTAGAAAGTGTAACAAGATGACAGTACGCCTGCCCCACACGACAGACTGCGAGACTACTTAAAGAAGCAAGATTGAGACGCCGTCGCAATTCCTCAATCTCCGGGGATGGAAGAGCGTCGACTATTAGGTAGGCTTTGTTGCCTGGTAAACGCAGCGATGAATTCAAGGGATCGAACTCTGCCGAGGTGGACTCAGCTACACTGGAGTCGGCTAAGACTACTCTAAATCCTTGTTTATTCAGCTTGCATAAAAGTTCTAGAAGGGGAATTACAAAGTGGTTAGTTTGATAGTTGATAGGAGGCAGAGCGGATGCATAAAAGGTGAGCTATTTTTAGGACACCAAGTATTTGTCTCCGTCCACATTACTGGTTGGCAGACTTGCAAAGTAAGAAATGCTAATGGACAGGACGCAGCTTTTACTGTGCCACGTAGCAACTCCAGAGCAGCATAAATTTGCATAGAGAAGAAAGAGGAATACACCACCATAGAGGGGCATTATGCACGTAAAGTATTCTACCGCGTATTAGGTAATGACATCATTTAGAAAAAATGTGGGAGATAATTTGGTGTACTTAATTTACAGAGCTGGTCAACAATAGAACAATTTCTATAAATGAATTAACACCCACAAATTGCACTTGAAAGTGAACTTGTATGAAATATTGAAGAGGGGATTGAAGAAGAGAAGACAATGGGGGAAATATGTGCAATACATTGGTGGGAATCGGAAATAAATGCAGGAAAAGCTGATAAAAGTAAAAGAAAAAAAGAATGAAAGAAGAATAATATATTCGCCTACCCTGATCAATTAGGCTATTCGAAAGAATCCAAAGATCAATCCTACTTTCTTTCTCGAATATTGAGAAGTAAATAACTCCTGGAAGAGTATATAAGTATTGAGAAATTATTGCAACATCGGATGAATAAAATCTGAAAGACTGGTGGCGGATTTCGCTTGGGTGGGACTCTGCAGATGAGACGGATGGAACTATGGATCCTCTTTTCGACGAGGTCTCGATACGATTTGTCATGAAGTGAGCATCAAATCCAATGCCTGATATTACTTCTGTGACTTCGTCCACAGATATTTGAGTTGGAGAATGTATTATTAGGGCCTGCTTTTCTTGCAAATTGATCTAGATGAATAAAAACCCTTCCGATGCAAGACAATCGATCACCAAGCACTTATTAAGAGGTTAAAGTAAAAAGACGCAGAATGCTTACTAATTGTAAAAAAAACTATGTAGAATAGTTGTGTACAATAGTGTGTAATATCCCTGTGTGCGCATTACCATTCCAAAGATTATTGAAGAAAGTAGTGTGCACACAAAAAGTTAAAAAAGATTTAAAAAATTTAAGCAATTCCTTCGCTTCCAAAAACAGGTCCAAGTATCATGTCGTACTCAGCTAGCGCAACAACATTTCTCTATTACCTTTATTTGTAAAATGTTTGGTTCACTAAAATAAAAACCACGGGCTTACGTCTACAACGAAGATGCCGTTAACACAGTGTAATGTATTCTGGATCGTGCTAACACAGCTTTGGCATGTCATTCCATCAATGTGTACGATACATGGTACAAACATCTCGACATCAACGCAGCCTAAGATTGACACCCTTAAACCACCCGGTTTATATCTACATTTCAAGGCCGAACCAAAACCAATGAAATAGTTGGTTTACTTTTGTTACTACTTTTTCTAACGAGAGCTAGGCATTTAAACTGTACATTCACACAGGCGAAATCTTAAGATGTGACAACAAGAGCAAAGCACTTTGGAACTCAAAGCAAAAAAGCAAATTTTTTTGCTTTGCCTTTGGTACTTTGCAAGAAAATATCCTTAAGTAAAAGTAAGGTATCTACCCCTTTGATTTTACAAATATGTACGCCTAGTCTTTTTTTAGGTTTTTGTAACTTTTTAGGCAGTGTAAACCGAATGAGGGAGACTCCTTTAATAAAATCCTTTGATTAAGAAATTTGGGCACTTCAACGTAGTCCTGTCAAAGTACACGAATTAGAGACAACGAAGGAAACAATTTTTCAGAAATTCTACCTTTGTGCTTGCGTCTTCAAGCAAGGGATTCCTAGCCTTGAAAGAACAAGCGTCTTGAAACACTCAGTACGTCGCGGTGAAGCCCTGCTTCTTTGGTTACCGCAATATCAAATACTGTGCCCTCTACGAAAGTCCACTGCATCTATTAATAGGCCTAATTTATCCAAGTAATACACTTCAAAAAATAATAAGAGTTATTAGGATGCTTGAACATGAGTATCTCTGACTTAGAATTTCAGGCTCGATAGGACGGCTGAAGTGCAAACAAGATAGATAGCCTTCCCCAAATTGGGACCTCGAAGACATAGGGGGCTTTTGATCTGCGGTCCCAATTAACGCGTTTTCCGCTTAGTTACCAAGACCTGGCAGTCAAGGTACTTGGTCTTTCTTTCCGCTTGAGGAAGGTTCGCTATTGCCTGTGGGACAATCCTGCTCGACCAGCCTAACTTGATCTTAACTACTTGCGATCCCAAACAGCGAAGTTGAATGAGCCCTCGCACAATAAGATCGTACCTTCCCCAGTCCATTGATCGGAAAGTTATTACACCTCTGTAGCGCTGGAAACAAAGTTGCGATTCTCATACACTGTTCGGTGAATTACCTCCCTCATCGCATTAAAATAATAGGTTTGCTACCAGTCAAATTCAATCTGTGCCACAAGATGTAGCCAGCAAAGGAGCAGTAGCCAAGGTTCGCCAAGCGTTGTCTGTCAAACATAAATGCGTTACGGTGTCTAACTGGGTCGCAATTCGACCAGTTCGACTAGCCGCACTACTTTCACCATCATTGTCTTCCCTTTGGGCGAATTCGCCTCTCGATCCCATCATTTAGGTGTTTTAAAGCCAAAAACTCCTTCGACCTTTAATGCGTACAACTTGCTCCGCCAACCAAAAAGTACGAATTCTAACAATGATTGATACACAGCACACCTAGATCCACCGATGGTCGGAGTGGGCTGCACGAGGTGATCGCGCTGGAAAATGTATGTATTTTGTACAAAAGGCGAACAAGATGTTCCTGGACAATGGGGTCTCGTACGTCAAGAGTTACCGCTGTTGGGTTGACTGAATGATTGATTGACCACTGATTGATGTGGTTGAGGCTGCATTAAAAAAGTATCTAAATGAACGCACAAAGAAGATAAATGCTGATAGTTAAGCAGTTCCTTGGGTTTGGTCAAGGAGTTCCTTCATCTCCACGTAGAGCCGCTGCAACCGTAGATTGAGTGCGAAGAAGGTAAGGAGTTCCCTCACGAGAGCTCGTTTTGATAAACCCTAGTGAAGGTGGAGGAACACGTCTAGTTTATGTCTTGTCATGTACATGGGAAGTATTCAGCTCAAGGTGTACCTTAATCAACGGTTCCCAGGAGGTCTGACCAGTGGGTGAGAAAGGACCGATGAAATCGAGACAGACCTGCCGAACACGGGCATGATCACCTATAAAAGTTGATTTCAATGCATGAGTTTTACTCCGAATTCCATAACCAAACAAATCAACCCTTCAAGACCTTGGACAGCTCTACTTTGCAAGATACTTAAAGTTTATTTTTCCCCGATGGATGGGAAATAAGTGAAGTGAAAATTTGCCTTCTTCAATGAGCTGTTGGAACCATCGTAAGAGCCAAAACTTGAACTCTGCCGCTGAACCAAATAATTCGGCGATTCGCACTTGAGCGTCGTGAAACTCTCTCAGATCTCGGCGTTGAGCAGTCGTAGCGACCACCAGCTCACCAGCCGCCGACACTTCCAATCGTCCGAACTGCTGCATTGCAGTCAGGGGACCGGAGGGGCAGGTGCGGTGAATAGTGGCCGCGGCGCGTCGCTTGAAGTCGTCTTCACCCTCACCAGCATCAAATAACTCTATCCAAAGAAGACGCCCCACGTGAAAGAGGAAGCAGGAGCCAGACCTGAGGCGTACCACCGGATGTCCAGCCCCATCGGGAGAGAAGTCGAGGCTGACTGCCGGACAGCGCGAGGTGTCGAGATGAGTTTCCACAAAGGTCTCCGGGAGGTTTTGGTCAATACCGCAACCAAAGTGGTGTCGAGTAGTGTCCTGAAGCCTTGGAGTCAGTGTCCAGACGGTAAGACGGCCGGAAGCGGTGAGAGCAGCCAAACGCACAGTCGAGCCGTTTACAACCGTCGTCGCAAGCAGTTGTAGTGCCGAATCGAGGAGTATGGGCGGACAGATCGAAGACCCTACGCTCCAGAGAAGCCGGAGTCGACAGTTTGCATCTCCAATGGCAAGCCAGTTGCTGAAACACAGAGCATTGCAGAAAGATTAGATGAAAAGCTCCCCACATTCAACTGTGGGAGATTTACCGCAAAAGCATTTCTTGATGGCTACTGCTTTGTATCAAAGGGAAACTCATGACAAGAGGTGATATAAAATTGTCAAAAAAGCAGTTTAAATGAATGATGACGCTGCACTAGAACTTTATGGTTTGAAAGAGCAGAACTTAAGTGGAGGACTAGATACTGAAATGGTAAAGCACAAAAAACAGGGGCTTTTAAACTACTAATCTGGATTTTGCCACGCATTAGGGTCTGCATTAATGGGATTAACATGTTTACTAGGGAGAAGAAAATTAACAACTGACTCAGCATGGGCGTGTGAGGTGAAACGGTGGGAGGAGGAGAGGCTCCAGAGGTTTCGCGAATTGCCATCACTGGAGCAGGAGGCAGAAACCCGATGAACTGCACCTTTTCCCTTCTCGCCATTTATAATATTGACGATAATCGGGCCTTCAACTGGATGGCAACAGACAAATTGCGCCCTATTGCCCGACAAATCCAGTTGATCAGTCGCACAGACAGCCGCCAATGGTGTAGACTTAGAAGCACCCGACGGAGCAGCTCCACGACCTTCTAGGAGAAGCTAGATTAGTAAAAACCTTCCCGACTCGTGGAGATGAAGAAGGGCTGAAAATGAAAGACAAACCCTGTTTTTCCGTCAATTTCTCAGCCGACTTAACTGGACTGGGTCGAGAGGAACCGGATCCTGTGATGCTGAGATTAGCTTCCTCTTCATCCTCCTCAAAAAATATACTTGGACGCTTCCGTTTCTTGTGAGATTTTTCCTTCTTCTCAATCACTTTGGTGTCATGCGATATTGTAGTCATCTCCACACGTTTACGTCGTTTCGCAGAAGTTGTTGGCTCTTCTGACGACTTTAATAATACCGGAGGACTGTCAGCTGGATCTGATGACCTGAAGTGAAGAAAGACCGTCAATTCGCCGGGCAACGATTTCGTGTGCTCATAAATATACTATTTTTGTAGTTGAGCAACTTACAAGATAACCACATCCTCACTGCTCTGAGGGAGGGGAGGGCACAGGGGGAGAAACAGAAAAGGTTAGAAAGGAAATCTCGATGATACGGGAAAAAAATAAATCGCTTTTGCCAAATGACTTACAACGCTGCTCATCACTAGTCAAACCGATAGAACATAGACAGTTGACCCTTTTTAAATCTGATGAAATATAAAACAAAAAAGTAACACGACTTTGAAGCAAAGATGATTTATCAAATTTAATATTAAGTGAGTACGGTGAATACTACTAATAACAGGAACGTAACTCAGCGAGAGAGAGAGAGAGCTAACCTTGGCTGGAGGAGTATCACTATTGGTTGAAAAAGGAGGTGCGCTATTAACCAATTGCACCTCAGGCTGAGAAATGGGCACTAAGGCAGACTTGAGTGCTGGTGGTGATTCCGCCGGCTTTGAAGGCTCCTCGACCATCATAGGGAAGGCTGACGGTGGCTCCTCGTCCAAGCTGTAGTTTATTTGGATCAATCGAAGTAGAAAAAAAAACAGTGGAAAAGTAGGCAAACTGATGCACCTTTTTATTCAGGACAGATGGAGTTGACTAAAGGGTGGTGCCCAACTCACTCACCAATCTAAAGAGCCCAGAAAACTTGGGGTAATGCGTCTACGCCCATCTTTAGTTCGAACTTCAGTTTGAACGGAGATCTAAGGAGGTAAAGTTACCGATTAAATAGGTCAACCAAATTAGCACTTCGCCGAGACAGATGGCAGCATTCTTTAACTGAAAAACAACTCTATCGAAAGGTCCGATACAACCGCTCATACGCACACGCTCAAATACACAGGAAACCACGAACCCTGGGTAGTTTGGCAGCAACCTTGCTGTTGGGGGTGGAGGAGGAGGAGGAGGAGGAGGAGCAGGTAGAAGAGGGCACCAGCCTCTGTCGCAAGTCCGACTGTGACCGCTGTAGTGTCAGTGCCTCAGGTGTCTCCAGCACTACATTGCCACCCGCCTTCTGGCCGGCGTTAGAATCCACCCCATTGCAGGGGGGCGCCGGTGAGGGTCTCAAGGCGTTGAGCAGGCCATCGATGAGACTCTGACCAAAGAGCTTCCGGTGAAGCCGAGCCTGAAAAAGAGCATTTCGCGTAGAGGAAGCAATCTTAAATTTAAGCTTGGGTGAGTAAGGTCGGGGGGGGGGGGGGGTTCAATTTGCATGCGATGTCGATGAGTTAATCACATCAAAGTTTCATTTGGGATATCACTTGGTAAAACAATCACTGTCAGACAAATTCAGAATGCAATATACAGGTTAGAAATTGACTAACTATTCAGAGTCAAATGCAGCCAAGTCATTGAATATCAAATTGAACAGTGTCGTATCCATTACACCCATTTTGCAAGCCGATTAGATGAAAAATCCCCAAATTTTTATTAAAAAAGAGGCTAGAAATAGCATTAAATGTAAATGGAAAAAGGACTCACAACATCTTCCAGTTTTATGGGTTCTCCCAACTCCTCTTTAGTGAAGGACATGTAGGATATAGAGCCATCCAATGAAGAAGCTAGCAGTTCACAACCGCTCGAACTCCTTAATAACAAAAATAGAAGGGTGAAAAAAATTGTACCCACTTTAGAAGGATCGGTTTGTTAATCAAGCTAATTTGACTCACCAGGTTAGATCGGTGATAGAGCTAGTGAAGAGGTCGCGTATGACAACAAGTGCGCGATTAGTCAATGTGGTCTACAGCGGTTGGAAGATCCCAGTGGTCAGCGGGTTAATAAAGCATGGAAGACTGCAAAACCTAGCACAAAGTAGGACGTACCCACACAGAGATACACCGGTCCTTACCCCCAAGAGCGAGACAAACCATCCCCTTGAAGTAAAGGGGAAAAATAATCACAGATTTTACAAAGTCCAACATAAATGAACTCGCAATGAATTACCGGGGATTCATTGCCACCAGCTTTCTTAAGAAGATTGGGATTGTATCGCTGAAGAACAAGAAGAAGAAAGTGAGATCGCTAGGGAGGTCTCGACAGGCACCCGACAAAAGATAACAGTGATGATTACGTCTAAAAGTTGACCATTACCATTTCTAAAGATCTTTTGCGTTTTCTAAATTTTGAGCCAGCTGACATTCTTTGAAAAATTCATACCAATGACAAGGAGCAGATTGAGTGCCAAAGAAAAAAATGTGGCCATACTGCACAGGTGACGTGTTTTTCATGACCAACTAGATCAAGTCCAGCTTGCCATCGGTTGCGGGTGATGAGCTGAGCCGTGGGAAAGTTGTTGTTGACGGCGTGTGGAGCGGCGATGACCGAGCCATCGGGACTCCATGAGAGCCGTGTCACCTCGGCCTGATCTGCAGCCTAACAGATGAAATATGAATGGAAGATAACTTAAGGAATATAAATTTATCATTCAAATAGAAAGATACTAAACTGACATTGGTAAAAGGAGTGGAAACCTTGCTCTCAGGCTGCCAATCAGCAGTCCGCCAAACGCGCACACCAATGTCGTCAGCTTGGGTGGCTAAATAGCGACCCGCAGGATCCCACGCCACACCCTTAACGGGACCTCGGTGACCCCGTAAAACGGCAACAAACTGGAAGGGCTGCTGCTTCTCGTTGTTGGGAGAATGGCCCCAAATCACCACTGTGTTGTCAACACTGGCCGAGGCCAGACGAGATCCGTCTTGTGCCCATGCGATGTCAATAATGTCTAAAATACATGTTCATTTTGACAACACTAACAACAACTTTCAAATAAAGGTGAAGTTGCAAACCTCCAGTGTGGTGTCGCAGAACGGCTGCACATCTCCAGTGTTCTGAAAATTTCATTTTTTCAGAGGCGCCAAACATTGCACTGGATCTAACACCAGCACTGAAGAAAACAATCAAATTATGGGAACAATTCTGGAAAGAAAGGAATATGGCAAAAAAACTCACATTGTCTTTACCCAGAGCATTATGACACGATCCATACCACCTGATGCTAGCCATCGACCAGTGGGAGACCAGCGAACACAATTTACGCAAGCTAAATAAAGCCATCCAAAGCATAAAAAGCAATAGAAACTAAGTAAAGCACTTAAAAAAGGCTACCTTGGTGGTTATTCATTTGATAAAGCATTTTCGAGAGTGAGTGAGACTCTCTGTTTGGGTCCCTAATAATGGACATGTCCCAGAGAATTATAAGACCTCCCCCATCAGTGAGGCCACCCGTAGCAAGACGTTTTCCGTCTGGATGAATATCCAATGTGTAAATTGGTCGAACTAAAAAGAAGAGAAATAAAGTACTAAAGTGCGAAAGAAAAAAGCAAAGAGGCTAAATAAAGAACTTACGCAGAACATCCTTTTTAGAGACAGATCCATGCGACACCCAGTGTGGTTTTAAAAGCCGCATTTCTGCAAAAAAGAATAAAATCGATAAACTCATAATCAGCACCAAAAAAATCGCATTAGGCCACAAGTGCATAACAGACCATATTCAAAACCTTAAAGAAGGTGGCGCAAATGCATTCAATCAATTGTAAAATTACTAGATCAGATACTGGCGCCCAGAGCAAATCAAGTGAAGTATGACAGCGTACACATCGGCAAATAAGTGTGACTGCATGAAAGCATTCCAACACACATCCCAAACATCACAAAAATTAGATAGAAGAAGTTGTAAGAGCATGAGTAGAAATGCAGTAGAACCCTATGCAAAAGAAAACCAGACGTCGATCTAACAAGCAAGAGAAACCAATTACTGCGCGGTAATGTCAAGCCGCAAAAAAACAAATATGACCTAGATATGAAAGGTTGGATGCTCAAGCTCGTAGACTGTTGAACCTGATAAAAAGACTACATATATGGAATTTAAAAGTTAAATGTTTACAAATCATTTATTGTGCGACCGCACTACCAGTAGTAATAACAAATGCTTAGCGAATTCATCTCCTTAAGTAAAACAACGCTCTTTTTAAAGATGCAATTCAAGAGTGCACAACCCTAACCTTTTAAAAAATATCTGCACTCACAAACAAGGCCTTTATTAACACAATCTATTGCCGCTCCTGGAAGAAAGGGCCGCTTAGAAAAACAATATAATCAAACAGCCACGTTGGATCGACACAGCAACACCCACCTCCCCGAGAGGTCGTAGAGTCAGAGGCACGCAAAAAAAACGCAGACAACCTAAATAATGCAATAGAGGTCATAAATACAGTTATGATAACTGAATAGAAGCCAGACATTCAAAGAGCGGTAAATCGAGCTCAAGCTGTTAAGATTACTGGACTGGTAAATTTCAGCAAACTCTTCAACCCTTTTCAGCTAAAAATGTCCTGTGAACAGAGTTGACAATGAAAGTCTCAGCATCAGCCGCGTTAGCTTTCCGACTGCTATCAAAGAAAGGTGATCGAATGATCTGGAACGAAAGGCGAAGTGTAACGATAATGTAGCGTGTCACACATCAACAGAGAGTACAATCGGCATAAAGGCAAACACTCAGAAACCAGCACATTTGCAGCATATTTCGAGGACAGCCGTAACATACGCAAACCAACTATATGCCGCGAATGATTAGCCGCTGAAACAACAAAGGCATACC